>NC_036844.1:1076269-1107448 GCF_002910315.2 Salvelinus sp. IW2-2015 | reverse complement strand
GGTCAGGGCGTGACACCATATTTGTTGTCATGTTGTCTTATGTCTCTCTTTATGTAGTGTTGTCTCTCTTGTCGTGATGTGTGTTTTGTAATATATTTTTATTTAAATCAAATACTTCTCAGATACCGGAGCTTGTGAATTCAATGAGACTTTATTACAGAGAGCAACAAAGCCAAGCACCTCCATGGAAGAACTGAATCTTCATTCCCAGTGCTTGGTTTTTATACAGTCTTACCCTTACATAAAGTCATCACCCCACTTTCCGAATCATGTTGTCTTACTTAGTTTCCATTCTCTTATTGGCTCAGATATTGGGGSATAGATTCTATTGGTGGCCGTGACATGCATACCCCTTAGCTAATGTTCCTGTCCAAAGGTCTTTACAAGTTCAGACCTACATTGTCTATGTATGCTTAACTTATGTGCGTGTCCAGTAGCCTTCACAAGATCAGACATGGCCCAGACCAGTCACATCTTGTTACTTTACCTTGCCTCATCTACACAGATTCTGCTTACATTCCTGTGTTTTACATGTCCAATGGTCAATTTGATGTTGATCCAGCTTTGTACACTCACATGGGCTTCAGCCTTTATYCTGCTTACACATGTCTAATATTTAAACTTATATTGATTATTCTTTCTCCTTCAAGGAGAACAGTATAGTTACTGAGAATCAAAATGCTACCACAGGGGGAGGAGATTATGTAATTAGAAAAGGAACACAACCAAACAACTTATTTTTGTTGCCGTCCTCCACTCCCCCGCGTTTGTCCGGTGCATACTTTAGCACCAGTCTGAGGTCCCTCCGCCACGCACCTCCAGAGAGGTCGGGTCTTTTTGCTGCCTGCCAGAAGTATTCAGCAATGTTGGTTAACTTCTTATGGCTGCTAATACGTGTTTGTAAGGCATGTCACTAGCCTGTATCCGTGTCTATCAATATATAAGCTAGCTAGTAGTAGATTAGTTGTCACTGTCAGGTCTTTTCCACCGAGTAGCTGAGAGCAGGTCAGTATCTGTCTCCCTTAGTCACCGCCCTGGGCCAGGGATAACATTGAGAGAATGATTTATGATTTATTGAGTAGCTTGGATGAAAGGTGCACAGAGGTGCCCATAGTAAACTGCCTGCTCCTCAGTCCCAGTTGCTAATATATGCATATTATTATTCRTATTGGATAGAAAACACTCGGAAGTTTCTAAAACTGTTTGAATTATGTCTGTGAGTATAACAGAACTCATATGGCAGGCAAAACCTGAGAAGTTCCTCCATTTTTTCTGAGGTGGCAGATTTTCAACCAAGCTCTCATTGAAATTACAGCGAGATATTGATGAGTTTTCACTTCCTACGGCTTCCACTAGATGTCAACAGTCAATAGAACTTTGTCTGATGACTCTAATGTGAAGGGGGGCCGAAGGAGACAGGAATTAGTCAGGTCTGCCACGAGCTGACCATGCTTTCACATGCGCTTTCACATGCATGTTCACATGAGGAGGACCTCCGTTCCACCGCTCTTCTGAAGTCAATCTAATTCTCCGGTTGGAACGTTATTCAAGATGTATGTTAACAACATTCTAAAGATTGATTCAGTACATCGTTTGACATGTTTCTACTGACTGTTACGGAACTTTTGGACATTTCGTCACGTTATAGTGGACGCGCTTTGTGACTTTGGAATTGTTTACCAAAAGCTCTAACCAAAGTAGCTAATAAATAATGGACATTATCGAACAAATCAAGCATTTATTGTGCACCTGGGATTCCTAGGACTGCATTCTGATGAAGTTCATCAAAGGTAAGGAAACATTTATCATGTATTTTCTGGTTTCTGTTGACCCCAACATGGCAGCTAATTTGGCTATTGTTCTGAGCTCCGTCTCAGATTATTGCATGATTTTCTTTTTCCGTAAAKTTTTTTTGAAATCTGACACAGCGGTTGCATTAAGGAGAGGTATATCTATAATTCCATGTGTATAACTTGTATTATCATCTACATTTATGATGAGTAGTTCTGTTGAAACGATGTGGCTATGCAAAATCACTTGATGTTTTTGGAACTAGTGAATGTAACGCGCCAATGTAAACTCAGATTTTTTGTTATAAATATGAACTTTATCAAACAAAACATGCATGTATTGTGTAACATGAAGTCCTATGAGTGTCATCTGATGAAGATAATCAAAGGTTAGTGATTCATTTTATCTCTATTTCTGCTTTTTCTGACTGCTATCTTTCGCTGGAAAAATGGCTGTGCTTATTGTGGTTTGGTGGTGACCTAACTTAAAACCTGTCTATTAGAGAATATACTTAACAAATCCTGAACCAATAATCATAAAACAAATGGCAAGCTCACCCATGTGCGCACACACACAAAATGGGACCTTTCCTATTGCTCATAACATGTTATACTCATATAAATCTATTGCTGTGAGCAGGTTGTCAATTTCAATTCCAGACATTTCAGGAAGCACACTAAAATTCCAATTCTCTTCAATGCTTTTCATTGAGGACAATTTGGAATTGGGTTTACTTTCTGAATTGACTGGAATCTAAATGGAATTGACCCAAACCATGATGAGTACACTTTTAAATCATGTATGGAAACAGATTTGACTTTAACCCTTTTGCTGGGGTGCTTACTATGACCCGCCATGCCTGGAGTATCCATTATGCGATGTGATAAGAGATTTCCTCCATGGTCTTGGACACGTTTTCACGTATCCACTTTGCCCTCTTGATGTCTGTCTCCTTTAGGGGACACATCTGACTCTGTTACGGGGGGAAAGTATTTAATGTCAAGTAACATTTCACTTGGGACATACCTCTTTCCCTAAATATAGTGAGTTGTGTATATCAACAAAGTTGCAGCTGATGTGTGAAAAACTGTAGACCATCTAGAAAACCATCAAACAAAAATGTGGCCTAATATCATTTTACATCTATTTGAATCAATTAAAGCTCTAACAACAAATAACAGAATTAATACAGATTATCTGGTCTGTCTATTAATATCTGCCCCTCAGAAGGTTGTGTGTGTGTGTATACACACTCCATATACTGAAACATTTACCAGGCAAGACAGGACTCCTGCTTGGTCTGTCACCTTCAGCGGCTGCAGCTGTAGAGTCTAGCCATTCCTCAAGGAAACCAGTAGAAGAATGGTGGGGCCATCCTTGGGTGTACCAAGCATCCTTGAAGATAAAAGTATTGTTTTTATTTATTTTAAAGACCCTTTCAATATGGCTAGGATTTGGTAAAACCAATCAAAAAGTATTACACCTTCAAGGGCTCTATTTTGGTGGAAATTTTGTAGCAGAGCTCATGTATGATCAATAATGCAGTGAGTTTCAAATTAAAACTTAAAGTAATGATGGACTGTTGTTTCTCTTTACTTATTTGAGCTGTTCTTACCATAATATGGACTTGGTCTTTTACCAAGTAGGGGTATCTTCTTCAATGTACCACAGTTAAGAGCTGTTCTTAATCACGACGCAATGCGGAGTGCCTGAATACAGCCGTTAGCCGTGGTTTATTGGCCATATACCACAAACCCCTGAGGTGCCTTATTGCTATTATAAACTRGTTACCAGCATAATTAGAAAATCAAATCACAATTTATTTGTCACATGCGTTGAATACAACAGGTGTAGACCTTACAGTGAAATGCTTACTTAATTAAACCGCAGCAGTAAAATAACAATAGCGAGGCTTTACACTGGGGGTACCGGTACAGAGTCAATGTGTGTGGGCACCGGTTAGTTGAGGTAATTAAGGTATTATGTACATGTAGGTAGAGTTATTAAAGTGACTATGTATAGMTAATAACASAGAGTAGCAGCAGTGTAAAAAGGGGGAGCAATGCAAATAGTCTGGATAGCCATTTTATTAGATGTTCAGGAGTCTTATGGCTTGGGGATAGAATCTGTTTAGAAGCCTTTTGGACCTAGACTTCCGGTACTGCTGGCGATCCGGTACTGCTGGCCGTGCGGTAGCAGAGAGAACAGTCTATGACTAGGGTGGCTGGAGTCTTCGACAATTTTTCGGGCCTTGCTCTGACACCGCCTGTTATAGAGGTCCTGGATGGCAGGAAGCTTGTATGCATACCCTCTGTAGTGCCTTGGGGTCAGAGGCCGAGCAGTTGCCATACCAGGCAGTGATGCAACCAGTCAGGATGCTCTCGATGGTGCAGCTGTAAAACCTTTTGAGGATCTGAGGACCCATGCCAAATCTTTTCAGTCTCCTGAGGGGGAATAGGTTTTGTCATGCCCTCTTCATGACTGTCTTGGTGTGCTTGGACCATGTTAGTTTGTTGGTGATGTGGACACCAAGGGACTTGAAGCTCTCAACCTGCTCCACTACAGCCCTGTCGATGAGAATGGGGGCCTGCTCGGTCCTCCTTTTCCTGTAGTCCATAATCTTCTCCTTTGTCTTGATCATGTTGAGGGAGAGGTTGTTATCCTGGCACCACACGGCCAGGTCTCTGACCTCCTCCTTATAGGCTGTCTTTTCGTTGTCGATGATCAGGCCTACCACTGTTGTGTCATCGGCAAACTTAATGATGGTGTTGGAGTCGTGCCTGGCCGTGCAGTCATGAGTGAACAGGAAGTACAGGAGGGGACTGAGCACGCACCCCTGTAAAAAGTAATGTTTTGTCATACCTGTGGTATATGGTCTGATATACCACGGCTTTCAGCCAATCAGCATTCAGGGCTCAAACCAGGTTTATAATTGTAAATAAGTCTCCTTTGCGCATGTGCATAACCATAGATATATCCAACAGCAGAGTTTGAGTGATGAAAGTTGAACAGGGGATGTCAATCTCTGAGCAAGAAACACTTGGTTGAACAAAAAAAAACGAATGTTAGGCTATTTTCTAGCAATTGTGCTGTTATGTGCCAGATGTTAAGACTACAAACCTTTATAAATGGCCCATTTGCGAGATTGGCTTGTCATTTCAATAGACATAGGCTACAGACTCAAATCTGGGTCTATGATTCTAAAAACATTTGGCCATAGTTTGCTTGGATATAGGCCATAGGCCCTAACAGGCCTACATCTCATGTCAGATAGTCTACAGGAGTTTAGACAAGATGTAAACTGAATGATTTAGCAGTATGCTTAGTTTCAAAATAACAGACTAATTTATTCAACATGAATAGCAAGGCGATTTTGCAATAAGAAGTGCTCGTCTCCCCTAGAATAGGCTACTGAGGATGGGGTCATAATTTCAATCACTTTATTAAATATTCATAATATGCATAGAACTGAAAGTTTGTCAACAACAGCCAACGTTTTTTCCCCCCGAATTTGTTTTACCTGTAGCCTAATCTGACTACTGTCATGTCAATATAACGCGTTCATAATAACACACGGCTACAACAACAATAAACTGAAGATATAGGCTATTTATTAAATAGTTTTGCCTGCGCCAGGTAGACTACACAAGTCACACAAATTGATTTGCAATGACTCCAGTGATATCGTAATTTCAACATGTTTATTGTATCAAATGATAGCCTACAATGGTATATACATGAATAGGCTACTTAATGGCCAACAGAGCCAATTGTATAATTTTCCACATTTAGCCAAATGTCAGTTTCATTGAGGACTTTTCCCCATTAAAAAATAACCACGCGAGGGAATTCCATAAATTCCATTTCATATTTCCACTCGGGCAGCCCCGAGACCCAAGAACTGAGCATGCATAAATCACTTCGCTTGTTACCGTTTTCTTTAAAGAGTCAACATTAGAGTTCAGTTTAAACCACCTCCGAGCGGATTTATATAATGCGCCCAAAGTCGTTTTCCAGTGCTTTGTCTCCATTATTTATTGATGTGCATTAATATGTTTTATGGAARACGGTTTGGAAATARGTGTCTTCATAATGACAATCTAAATAGTCTACCTACAACTGGTAAATAGTTGTCACTATGTGTGCGCTTGCTGCGCTCTCTCTCGCTCACGTGACTCAGCCAATAACTGTAGTGCTCTCTCAACACACACACACAACACACATTAGGCAAGATTAGGCCTCCGCCTAGGCGGCACTTGAATTTGGTTCGGCATTTTGACAATTGGCTGCCGCCCTCCGGCACCCCAGACCGGCTACTACACCGCCCGGGTCACATCAGCCACCAGCTCATAGCTTTGCTGCAGTTCCCGCCCCCACCGCATATATGGGATTATCCAATTGTGAAACAATAAAAATGAAGATTTATTTTTGTAAAGTTTGCTCGTCATGAAGACGATTAAGGCAGTAGCCTAACCTAGCCTGTTGACGTTAGCTAGCTACTGCTAGTAGATATAMTTTTAGCTAAAAGTAATCTATATAGATTTTAAACGATTTGCTACCATGTCTAAGAGACAAAAACTATCAGGAAGCGAATATTTAACAATTTAAAAAAACGAGAAAAGAGCCACAATCTCTAAACCAAAGAAATTCTCTGGTGAAATGTATCAGTGTCCATCASCCGGTGTGGAGAATGACAAGCCTACGAGGACAGGCCATTCATTCGAGGAGAACGACGAGCCCCCGTTCGCTGATTCTAGCAGCGAAGAGGGCAAACCGAAGGAGTCCGAGCCATGCACTTCCACCGATGACAGCTCTCTGGCTGGACAAGAACAGGTGGTCGCACCAGGCCTAGCCACACCTCCAAACAATGCCAGCGAAGACCCTACTATCTTGGACCCAGACTCAGATTCGTCGCTCCCCGTCCCTGATGACAGTGGTGGTGCTGCTGCTAAATCCGACTCCCAAACAAAAAACATAAAAGATCCCGGTGAGTGGCCAAAATATAGGAATGGATCTTTACGGGATATCTTAGTGCAGGCTGGGCCACATCAGGATAAGGAGGGGAATTTCACAAGAGATGAGGGGCAACGAAAGTTTTCGGTGGCCCACTACAATAGGAGGATGGCGAACGGGGAKAGAGTGGATAGACCAAGGTATGTCTATTCAAAGCAAAACGATGCAGCCTTCTGTTTTTGCTGAAAACTTTTTTCACACGAGTGAAAATATGCACTGGTCAGGGATAGAACCATGGACTGGAAGAATCAGTGCCACCTCCTCAGCTCGCATGAGAAGTCACATGACCACCTAGATAGTTTCCAGAGGTGGAAGGAGCTGGGAATCAGGCTGGTGTCCAAGCATACTCAGATTATTTGATTTCAGGACCATGGACAGCTACCGATAGAACATCGCTGACTGCAATGCAGCAGCAGAGGAAAGAGGCCACTCTTGGTGGAGACGAATTAAAATGAATGCTGATGTTGGACAATCAAATTCGATATGTAAWAAACTACATTTGTTAAGGCTGGGTCATTGACATAAAGCTTATTTTACACTGCTCCAGCGAAACGAGGCTCGCCATGCATTTATGAAAGCAGTTGTTTCCAAAGCTCAAATGATCTTACTCTGTTCTACAGAAATAATAAATATGTTATATTAAAAGTGTTATTTTTATTGTAATTGTAAGAATTATGGGGTCGTGCCATGTGCTATAACAGGTGGGATATTATTAATAATAAACTTGTTTTCCTACTGTAGGTTGTAGGTTGCATAGTGATAGCAACATTGTAACTATTTGATGCAGGGGGTAAATATAATTGGAGCTTATTTTTTCCTATTCCAAAAAACAAGTGGTAAGCCAACCTGTTTGACAGACACAATTATCCTATCCATAGATGTCGGTATAACCAAATACTCCAATACTGTCGCATGCACTGATTAAATACCTCGGTGTCTGGGAAGGGCTTGGTGTGTTTGGTTCTGATTAAATACCTCCATGTCTGGGAAGGGGTTGGTATGTTTGACTAAAACCAGGGCTCCAATTGAGTGAGGGTATCACATACCCTTTGTTAAAGAAAAGGGGGGGRAAAGGATATCTATTGTTTGCTTTATATTTTGAAATTAATACATAAAACGTATCCAGATTATATCAAACGTTCTATAACAATGCTTAACTCAGTGATGCCTTATGGTAGAAACAAGCTCTAAAATGCCCGCGAAAGACGTGACTCGGATGCATACGGGGATATATTGATTCCTCTCAATGACAATCTGAAGCTAAACTGAAGCTAAATATTCGAGGAGATAAAAAACATCGACTTTGCTATTCTGTCCCTATTAATTGAGTTTTTTTCTGAAAAGAAATGTTTGTTTAAACTTAGGAAGCTTTTAGGGAAACACTTCTGTTGTTGGGTTGGGTTATACAATGTGTAACGTCCTGACCAGAGTTCTTATGTGTTTTGCTTGTTTAGTGTTGGTCAGGACGTGAGCTGGGTGGGAATTCTATGTTGTGTGTCTAGTTCGTCTGTTTCCTGTCTTTGTGTTTTGTCTGCACCAGCTAGGACTGTATCGGTTTGCCACTTTTTGTTATTTTGTATCGTTGTAAGTGTTCACTGTTTCGTTTAATTAAACATGTTGAGCACTGGCTACGCTGCGTGTTGGTCCGATCCCTGCTACACTCTCTCTTCTAGTGAAGAGAGGGAAGGCTGCCGTTACACAATGGACAAGCAGTTGAAGCTCACAGTTTTCTGCGTCAGTAGAGCCTCTGTCTGGGTGGAAAGGTAACTTTTGAAAGTGCCATGCTTAGATTCATAAGGATGTCTAAGATGTATTTATTTTTGTCTGCCTAGGGTGGCAGAACGTCCAGGGCATTGGTGATTTTATCAATGTATTCAGATTGAAAATATTAGGCTGTTATTGACATTGAACTGATTATATAGCCTACTATCCAGATGTGTTAAAAATTGTTTAATTTGTAGCATAGGCCTATTAATTGGGCTGCTATTATGTTCTGTGCCTCTGGACTTTTCCAAGGGCTGTGGGGGGAGGGGGGGATACACTAAGTGAAATATACACTAGAGCCAGCATCCTGGAAGTCGCCTGTTCACTGTTGACGTTGAGTGAGGCTGGTGTTTTGCGTGTACTATTTAATGAAACTGCCAGGTAGGACTTGTGAGATGTCTGTTTTTCAAACTAGACACTCTAATGTACTTGTCATCTTGCTCAGTTGTGCACCGCGGGCCTCCCACTCTTTCTATTTTGTTAGAGCCAGTTTGCGCTTCTGTGAAGGAGTAGTACACAGCGTTGTACCAGAGCTTCAGTTTCTTTGGCAATTTCTCACATGGAATAGCCTTCATTTCTCAGAACAAGATAGACTTGATGAGTGTTCAGAAGAAAGGTCTTTGATCTGGCCCTTTAGGCCTGTAATCGAAACCCACAAAGGATACGCCAGATTCTCAACTCATCTGGAAGGTCAGTTTTATTGCTTCTTTAAATCAAGAACAGTTTTCAGCTGTGCTAATATAATTGCAAAAAGTTTTCTAATGATCAATTAGCCTTTTGAAAATGATAAACTTTGGATTAGCTAACACAACGTGCCATTGGGAACACAGGAGTGATGGTGGTGAAATGGGGCCTCTGTACGCCTATGTAGATATTCCAGAAACAATCAGCCGTTTCCAGCTACAATAGTCATTCTCAACATTAACAATGTCTACACTGTCACTTAGAAATGTCCTTGTTTTGAAAAGAAAAGCGAAGAAAAACACAGTTTGTTCACCAGTGGTGTCTTTGCTTGACTGTGTAACGCTCGGCTTCCTCCTCGTCTGAAGAGGAGCAAGGAGATCGGACCAAACGCAGCATGGGTTGAATACATTAAATTTAATAATAATAACGAAGACGAATATAAACACTTGAAACAAAATAATAAACGACGTTAACAGACCTGAACTTGAGAACACTAAAAACATGAACGCACGAACAGGTAGGAACAAACAAATGAACAAAACGAAACAGTACCGTGTGGTGAAACAAACACAGACACAGCAACAATCACCCAAAACAAACAGTGAGAACAGCCTACTTAATTGGTTCTCAATCAGAGGAAACGTAAAACACCTGCCCCTGATTGAGAACCATATCACAACAAGAACATCAGAACCCAACATGAAAACACATAACATAGAATGCCCACCCAGCTCACGTCCTGACCAACTAAACAAGGCTAAACAAAGGAATTAAGGTCAGGAACGTGAACAGTACCCCCCCCCCCAAGGTCGGACTCCGGCCGCAAAACCTGAACCTATAGGGAGGGTCTGGGTGGGCATCGGTCCACGGTGGCGGCTCTGGCTCGGACGTTGCCCCACCCCACCATAGTTAATCATGCTTCCGTGGCCTCCCTTTAATAGCGACCCTATCATATCAACCCCACTGGACCGAGGGCAGCACCGACTGAGGGGCAGGCACCGGACTGCATGCGGCAGCTCCGGACTGAGGGGCAGCTCCGGACTGAGGGGCACTCCGGAGCTGCAGTGCACGGCTCTGGCAGGTCATGGTGGCTGCGGCTCGGCAGGGTCATGCTGCTGAGCTCGGTACGGCTCGGTCATGCGGTCATGGCTGGCTGACGGCTCTGGCAGGTCATGGTTGGCTACGGCTCGGAGGTCATGGCTGGTTGCGGCTGGCTGGCAGGTCATGGCTGGCTGGCGGCTCATGGTCATTGCTGTGCCGCTCTCGGTGCTGCTGCGGCTGTCCGCTGGCTCCGGCAGCTCCCGGCTGGCGGCTCTGGCTTCTCCTGTCTGGCGGGCGGCTCTTGCGGCTCCTGTCTCGCGGGCGGCTCTGGCGGCTCCTGACTAACGGACGACTCTGGCGCTCCTGACTTGATGGAGCGGTCTGGCGCTCCTGACTGACGGACGGCTCTGAAGGCTCAGGACAGACGGACGGCTCTGAAGGCTCAGGACAGACGGGCGGCTTGAAGGCTCAGGACAGACAGGCGGCTTTGAAAGGTCAGGACAGACGGGCGGCTGAAGCTCAGGACAGACGGGCGGCTTTGAAGGCTCAGGACAGTACGGGCGGCTCAGACGGCGTTGGGCAACGGGCAGTGCAGGCGATGCCTGGCAGAGCGGGCAGACTCTGGCCGGCTGAGGCGCACAGTAGGCCTGGTGCGTGGTGCCGGAACTGGAGGTACCGGGCTAAGGACACGCACCTCAAGGCTAGTGCGGGGAGCAGCAACAGGACGCACAGGGCTCTGGAGACGCACAGGAGGCTTGGTGCGTGGTGCCGGAACTGGTGGTACCGGGCTAGAGACACGCACCATAGGGCGAGTGCGTGGAGGAGGAACAGGGCTCTGGAGACGCACTGGAAACCTGGTGCGTGGTGTAGGCACTGGTGGTAATGGGCTGGAGACACGCACCACAGGTCGAGTGCGTGGAGGAGGAACAGGGCTCTGGAGACACACTGGAAGCCTGGTGCGTGGTGTTGGCACTGGTGGTACTGGGTTGGGGCGGGGAGGTGGCGCCGGATATACCGGACCGTGCAGGCGTACTGGCTCCCTTGAGCACCGAGCCTGCCCAACCTTACCTGGTTGAATGCTCCCCGTAGCCCGACCAGTGCGGGGAGGTGGAATAACCCGCACTGGGCTGTGTTGGCGAACCGGGGACACCATGCGTAAGGCTGGTGCCATGTATGCCGGCCCGAGGAGACGCACTGGAGACCAGACGCGTTGAKCCGGCTTCATGGCACCTGGCTCAATGCCCAATCTAGCCMGGCCGATACGAGGAGCTGGGATGTACCGCACCAGGCTAAGCCCACGTACAGGAGACACCGTGCGCTTTACCGCATAACACGGTGTCTGCCCGTACTTTCGCTCTCCACGGTAAGCTCGGGGAGTTGGCGCAGGTCTCCTACCTGACTTCGCCACACACCCTTGTAGCCCCCCCCAATAAATTTTTGGGCTTGACTCACGGGCTTCCTACCGCGACGTCGTGCTGCCTCCATTCGCCGGTATCCCTCCTCACACTGCTCCAGAGAATCCCAGGCGGGCTCCGGCATTCTCCCTGGGTCGATCGCCCACCTGTCGATCTCCTCCCACGTAGTGTAATCCAGACTCTGCTCCCATGTCCATTCCTCCTTGCGCTGCTCCTGCTGCCGCTGCCTGTTACCACGCTGCTTGGTCCTTGGTTGGTGGGTGATTCTGTAACGCTCGTCTTCCTCCTCGTCTGAAGAGGAGCAAGGATCGGACCAAAACGCAGCATGGGTTGAATACATAATAATTTAAATAATAATAACGAAGACGAATAAAACACTTGAACAAAATAATAAACGACGTTAACAGACCTGAACTTGAGAACACATAAAACATGAACGCACGAACAGGTAGGAACAAACGAATGAACAAAACGAAACAGTACCGTGTGGTGAAACAAACACAGACACAGCAACAATCACCCACAAACAAACAGTGAGAACAGCCTACCTTAATATGGTTCTCAATCAGAGGAAACGTAAAACACCTGCCYCTGATTGAGAACCATATCAGRCTAATACAATGAACCCAACATAGAAACACATAACATAGAATGCCCACCCAGCTCAYGTCCTGACCAACTAAACAAGGCTAAACAAAGGAATTAAGGTCAGGAACGTGACAGTTGAGAACTTGTTCTTTGCTCGTGTGGGTAGTCAAGAGTTTTAACCATGTTACATGTACAGCTGCAGCCTGTCAGTGTTCGGGTCTAGTCTGGAGAGTTTATCTTCTTCTCGTATTGAGGTTCATTTCTAATAATTTCAAACGTGTGGACCCTGGTCTCACGTCTTTCTGGTCTAAGAATTTCTCTTCCAATCCTTTTAAGCACTCTGGTCGAAARGGGTGGTTCCATCACACTGACACGCTCTTCTGAACTCACTCGGGGCGTGGCTAGTTACTGTGCAAAGGATGTGATTAGAAGTTATTTCTTATGACTCCTAAAATCACATTCCTATCTTTACAAAAATAATTTGATCCATTTTCATATCTAATAGACAAAGTTTTGGATGGAAACATGACAGATAACGGGGGTATCCTTCCCAAACATCATATGTGTCCATTACAATCTATGCAAGAATCAGAATGCATGATTTGTCACCAATACTTGAAAACCTGTGAATTAAACAGTAAATACATTATGTTCTATGCATGCATACGGTATGCTCCAGTAGAAACGACAAGACGATATACAGAAAATTAAGCACTTACTTTGATAGGAATGCACACATGTCCAAAGTTATTATTTGTAAGGAAAACAATAATGAAGGTAATGCGGGCGCCAGCCAGAAAATGTGCCAGGAAGGAAAAGCTTTGTGGGAGGCTTTTTCTGACTAGAGATGCACAATGTCTTTCATACTTGATCTGGGGAAACACTGGGGAAGTGCTTGGGCTCTCTTCGAAGAGAGAAGTTTGTCCGGCTCAGTAAAGCCTCAAACATAAATTGAGTATACAAAACATTAAAAACACATGCTCTTTCCATGACAGACTGACCAGGTGAATCCAGGTGAAAGCTATGATCCCTTATTGATGTCACCTGTTAAATCCACTTAAATCAGTGTAGATTAAGGGGAGGAGACAGGTTAAAGAAGGATTTTTAACGCTTGAGACAATTGAGACATGGATTGTGTATGTGTGCCATTCAGAGGGTGAATGGGCAAGACTGAAAATGTAAGTGCCTTTGAACGGGGTATGGTAGTAGGTGCCAGGCGCACCGGTTTGTGTCAAGAACTGCAACGCTGCTGGGTTTTTCACGCTCAACAGTTTCCCGTGTGTATAAAGAATGGTCCACCACCCAAAGGACATCCAGCCAACTTGACTCAACTGTGGGAAGCATTGGAGTCAACATGGGCCATCTTCCCTGTGGAATGCTTTCGACACCGTGTAGAGTCCATGCCCAGACGAATTGAGGCTGTTCTGAGGGACAAAGGGGGGAGGTGCAACTCAATAATTAGAAAGATGTTTCTAATGTTGTATATCAATCAACCAATAGAAAACATCAACCACTAGAAACTGTGTGCACACTTGGACTAAAGTTTGCGGATGGTTTTACTTTTATTTAACTAGGCAACTTCTTATGGCTGAAATCCCGCTAAACGGGATCGATATGACAACAGCCAGTGAAAGTGCAGGGCGCCAAATTCAAACAACAGAAATCTCATAATAATTCCTCAAACATACGTCTATAACCTCAAACAATGGTCCTTATACCATTTTAGTGATCTGTTTGTTAATCCCACCAAGTGTCCGATTTCAAAATAGGCTTTACAGCGAAAGCACCTAAAACGATTATGTTAGGTCACCGCAAAATCACAAGAAAACCACAGCCAATTTCCAGCCAAAGACTGGAGTCACAAAAAGCAGAAATGAGATAAAATGAATCATAACCTTTGATGATCTTCATCAGATACACTTATAGGACTTTGTTACACAATACATGTATGTTTTTGTTCGATAAAGTTATATTTATATCCAAATACCTCATTGCGCCATGTTCAGAAATGCCTCCAAAATATACCGGAGAAATTGCAGAGAGCCACGTCAAATAACATAAAATACTCATAAACTTTGATGAAAGATACATGTTTTACATAGAATTAAAGATACACTTGTTCTTAATGTAACCGCTGTGTCAGATTTCAAAAAGCTTTAGGCAAAAGCACAATATCATAATCTGAGAACAGTGTTCAGCCACAAAAGGAAGCCATACAGTTACCCGCCAAATTGCGCAGTCAACAAAACTCATAAAAGCATTATAAATCTTAACTTTGCTGATCTTCGTGAATGCACGCCCAGGACTTCCACTCCACAAGAATGTTGTTTTGTTCGGTAATGTCCATTCATTTATGTCCAAATAGCTATTTTTGTTAGCGTGTTTTGGTAAACAAATCCAAAGTCAGGAAGGCGCGTCACTAAAAGCAGACGAAATTTCAAAAAGTTCCGTAACAGTCAGTAGAAAACATGTCAAACGATGTATTGAATCAATCTTTAGAATGTTTTTAACATAAATCTCAATAATATTCCACGGAGAATTACATTGACTTCAGATGTGCGATGGAACAGAGCTCCCTCTCATGTGAACGCGCATGGTCGAGCATGGTCACCTCATGGCAGACCTGACTAATTCCTGTCTCCTTCGCCCCACTTCACAGTAGAGCATCAGCAAGGTTCTACAGACTGTTGACATCTAGTGGAAGCCGTAGGAAGTGCAAACTCATCCATATCCCACTGTGTATTCATTAGGGGCTGTGTTGAAATCGACCAACTCAGATTTTCCACTTCCTGTTTGGATTTTTTTCTCAGGTTTTTGCCTGCAATATGAGTTTTGTTATACTCACAGACATCATTCAACATTTTAGAAACTTCAGTGTGTTTTCTATCCAATACTAATAATATATGCATATATTAGCACTGGGACTGAGGAGCAGGCAGTTTACTATGGGCACCTCTGTGCACCTTTCATCCAAGCTACTCAATACTGCCCTGCACCATAAGAAGTTAAGAATAAATTGTTATTTACAATAACGGCCTACACTGCCAAACCCAGACGACACTGGGCCAATGTGCGCCACCCTTGGCATCCCTTAGTGTACCGTCCGGCAGCTCCTAATACCGGCCTCCACTGCCTAGTTGCCTGCGAGTGATACGCATTCTAGCCTGAGACACTGAACACTTGACATCAGTGCACTGATGCAGTGACTGCTCTAGCCTGCGCAACCAGGAGCCATAATAGAGTCCATTCTCATGTCAAGTTCAATTTTTTATATACTGGACAAAAATATAAACGTAACGTGCAACATTTTATAAGATTTTACTCCGTTACTCTTCATAGAAAAAAATATGTCAATTGAAATAAATTCATTATGCCCTAATCTATGGATTTCACATGACTGGGCAGGTGCGCAGCCATGGTGGGGCCTGGGAGGACATATGCCCACCCATTTGGGAGCCAGATCAACCCACTGGGAGCCAGGCCCAGCCAATCAGATTGAGTCTTTACCCCACAAAAGGGCTTTTTACAGACAGAAATACACCCCCCCACACACACACACAGAGATCCTGCAGGTAAAGAAGGCGGATGTTGAGGTCCTGGGCTGGAGTTGTTAACACTCTGGTCTGCGGTTGTGAGGCCGGTTGGATATATGCCAAATTCTCTAAAACAATTTTGGAGTAATGAACATGCAATTCTCTGGCAACAGCTCTGTTGGACATTCCTGCAGTCAGCATGCCATTGCACACTCCCTCAAAACTTTAGACATCTGTGGCATTGTGTTGTATGACAGAACTGCACATTTTAAAAGTGGTCTTTTTATTCTCCCCCGCACAAGGTGCACCTGTGTAATGATCATGCTGTTTAATCAGCTTCTTGATATGCCACACCAGTCTAGGTTGATGGATTATCTTGGCAAATTGTTAGTGAGAAATGCTCACTRACAGGGATGTAAACAAATTTGTACACAACATTTGAGGAAATAGCTTTTTGTGCTTATGGAAAATGTCTTGGATTTTTTATTTCAGGTCATGAAAAAAGGGACCAACACTTTTACATGTTGCGTTTATCTTTTTGCCAACTTTTGCTTGAAAACTTTTGCATGCATATTTTCGGCCATATTTTGTTTTTTATAAACGTTTACAATGTTTATAAATGAGGCCCCTGGCTACAGCGTGAAGCAAACCCGTGCACATGCTGTGTGAGAGCGACGTGTTGCATCTCTCTCATTTCAATATCCTAGCCTATTCATTTTTACATTTTATTTAACCTTTATTTAACTAGGCAAGTCAGTTAAGAACAATTTCTTATTTCCAGTGAGGGCCTAGGAACAGTGAGTTAACTGCCTTGTTCAGGGGCAGAACCACAGATTTTTACCTTGTCAGCTCTGGGATTCGATCTAGCAACCCTTCGGTTATTGGGCCAAATGCTCTAACCACTAGGCTACCTGCCGCTGATAGGCCCTGCTTTACTGAAGTTGCGAGACATCGCAAGCCTTTTTATTGCCTATAGATAGGCCTAGTGCACAGCTTTGACTGTCTGCCTGGTGGCCGTCCTGCCTATACTTTGCCACTCCCCTCTCTCTCCGTCCCTCGCTAGCGGTCGTCACTATATACCACAGCCACAAAGTCATAAATCCTGCCTATTTCTACCATTTMTTTTCTTAAATTTTTATTTGAATCCTAACCTTAACCACACGGCTAACTTTATGCCTAACCATAACCTTACATTAAATTCATTTTAGTTGTCATTCATGTTTACGATACAGCCAATTTTGACTTTGTGGTTGGGCTATGTAGTGGATACCCTCGCTGGCTCGCTATGAAAGATACTCCTCCATTCCAAAAATACTGAGTCTTGACACTCAGAAATGGGAGTTGACACCGGGAGTTGACGTGCAAGGAATTGAGGAATCAATTATTTTGGAGTCGACTCTCCAGTACTACGTTATCGTCGTTAACAGTTGGAAAAATGGCAGCGAAAGACAAGTGACAGCAGCGAAGTCCCCTATGGCAATACTTTGAGAAGTTACATGAGAGAGAAATGCTAACTTTGCGAGGCGCAATTGAGGTACAGTAATGGTAGTACAGGTGCAACCTCTAGTGGTGTCTCCTAACCTTCGGGCCCAACTGGGGGCCCAAGGCTGGTCAGGAGACACCGGTACAGACACTTACGTAATTGTGATGAACTGAGAGAAAATTAGGGTGGCACTGTAATTCATTAATCATATGCTGTGTTCCCAGCTCCTCTGGTCTTACTTCTTTCCCTTTCGTTCTTTTACACTCTCACACCTCTTTCTCCAACTCTTTCTTCCTCTGTTTTTATAATGCACACCAAATGTGCATTGAAGTACAGATTTTACTTGTATTTATAATAAATTACAATTATAATATGTATAATGCATGTATTATGTATTTATAACACTTGGATAATTAACTTTCAATAAAGCGTTTCACATTCTCTACTGGTTGAAATTAAATCTCCCATTTGATGAAATACTACAGATTTCCTGTGTCCTCAGATCAATGCAGATGAAGGAAATTTGATATTGAGGTGAACCGATTATAGAGTATTTACATGATGCATAGGAAGTGTAGTGTAGTGTTTTCTAAATTCTGTTTTTGTATGTATGAATTACAAATCARCCTTTAACTAGTTAAATCATGTTTCTAGTCTATTGCATAATTACAATGTGTATTCGTTGATGTCCTAGGACCAGGATTGGTAAACACTGTTGAAGTGTATACTYGTAATACTGTACATACATGCAGACACAGCATCATTCAAAGACTGGCGTTTGATACTCCTGTTATTGGATAGGACTGACCGAAAATACCTCACAGACATTCATACCTGAACCGCACCTTTCTTTGCCAAGGAAGAGTACATGATCAGTGAATATATTCAATGTACAGGCTACAACTTTTTACATTTATTTTATTTAACCTTTATTTAACTTGGCAAGTCAGTTTAAGAAAATTCTTATTTACAAGACCAAAAGGAAAAGGCCACCTGCGGGGACTGGGGATTAAAATAAGTAAATAAAAATTAGGACACAAACCATCAAGAGGACAACACACCACTACAACATAAAGAGACATAAGGATAACACATACAGTGTTGCTACCTTTAAAAGTTGTCCGAGCTTACACTGCGGGACTTAGAGGTAGTCAGCGTCACGGGTTCATGCTCCCAGAACACCACAAGGGGAGTTAGAGCACTATTTGCTTGGTCGAAGGTTTTTATATGACCAGTCATATCTGAGTGGTTCCATGACCGAAATTACGCGAGCCATCCGTCCCTGGTGACTTTCTTCAGCAAAGACAACAACTATCGTTGGAAGCAAATGCAAGTTATTATAACGTCATAATGAGTCAAGCAAAACATTAAACAATTGAGAGGAATATGTTAGTTATGTAGAGACAAACGATTGTGCAATATTTTTTTTGTCATGAAGTTAATTTACGAAAATCGCTATTAGGCAGTTAGCTGACTATCTACACATTAGCCCGCTAGCTAGTGTTATGACATAAGTATGAAATTGTAATTCGTGTTTAATGTTTTAAGGACTCCTGAGAATCAGCAAACCAGGCTGTCTTGTGAAACAGTGGATGTAGRGAATCTAGCTAGCTAAAGCATTTACTGCAAATTGAGTGTACAATTGTGTTAGCTTGCCTTGCTTATATTTGCCATGCAATGCAGCTGAAGTAACATAGCTAGCTAACTATTTATTTGCTTATTGTGTAGTGGAGGATAAAAATATCTGTATGCTTATGGATATGTAGCCGATCTGTGTATGGACCCTAAAACGTTTGTTATAAATATTAGTTCAGAACCTATCATAGAGGTTGTATCAACTTCAAGTCTGGATGGCATTACTGAAGCCTATGGTTTGAGTAGAATATAATAGCTTTATTGTGCCAAGGATGCAAGTCCTATATACATGTACTGTAGTTATTACCACGCATGAGATCCCCTCATTGTAGCCTGTACATTGAATATATGCTGTGTCTGCATGTACTGTATGTATTAGAATTATACACTTCAACAGTGTTTACCACTCCTGCTCCTGGGACATCAATGATTACACATTGTAAATATGCAATAGACTGGAAACAGGATTTAAGTAAAGGCTGATTTGTAATTCATATATACAAGGAAAAAAACAGTACACTACACTTGCTATGCATATCTAACTTCATCTGCATTAATCTGAGGACACAGGATAGGTGTAGAATTTCAATGAGATACTTAATTTCAACCAGTGGAGAAGGAGAAACGCTTTATTGAAAGTTCATTATCCAGGTGTTATAAATACATAATACATGCATTACAAATATTATAATTGTAATATTATATTATAAATACAAGTTCAATCTCTACATCAATGCACTTATGGTGTGCATTATAAAAAAGAGGAACAAAGAGGAGGTGGGGAGAGAGTAGAAGACAAAGGAAAGAGGTAAAACAGAAGAGCAGGGAAGACAGCAAATGATTAATGAATTACAGTGCTACCCTAATATTCTCTCAGTTCATCACAATTACATAGTGTCTCTAACAGTGTCTCCTAACCAGCCTTGGGCTCCCTGTCAGCCCAAAGGTTATCTTAAGAGCGGGTGAGGTGGCGATGACGGGACTGGCTTCCTCTCTCACATCAAAACATACCTGCAGACGAGAGACAGGTGGATAGAGAGAGAGTATGATTAAGCCAGTTTTTTTTATACTAACACGGTCAGTCATCATAATCATCAGGAGGTGAAATGCAAAACTGACCTTGGATCATTAACTCTGGGACTACTACATCTCTGTCTGTATTTCAATGTAAAGCATCTCCTTAATAATACTTCCTGTTGACCCGACCAAGTGACCTCTCACCTATGATCATGCTGTGTCAGCCAGTTCAGATGCGGGAGGGGTTCATCAATACAGCTGATATAACTGTGTGTGTAGTCTCAYCTGGTGTCCACACTAAGTGGCTACARAGTACTTTATGCTGAAAAACAGACACATGAGGACAAACAATAGAAGATRATGTCATTATTCAACTTTTACATTACCAGATCACAAATKAATACATAAATACCACTTGAAGCTTGATGATGACTTGATCATTTGAATCCGTTGTGTAGTGCTAAGGCAACAGCTGGTGAGGTGTCAGGTTCGCCTCTGTACTTAAAGGGTGATTATTCCAACTCTCTGTGAAATGCTGCAGATCTGCCCGCAGACGAGGTAGKAGCACATATCCCACACAGAAGAGATGGATAGAATTCGACAGGTCAAGGTAGCCTTCTTCCTCCAAACTGTGCAGCAAGTTGTAGTACTGACATGTCACAGCACTCCAAACATCTCTCCATAAGCTTTCCACTCTAACAGAGAGAAAGAAAAGGTTTTGTGTGTGTGTGTGGGGGGGGGGGGCATAAATCTCTGTGGTCTTCCTCCATGATAGTGAACACTGAGGTGGGTCCGAGGTTATAGAAATTGCAGGTGTTGTGCCTCTGTGAGTGTTTAGCAGACCCTCTGCAGTTTTAGGAAAATGCTGTACTGATACCTATCGGAATGTACCTGAATTTAATATAGAGGGCTATGTGGGCTCACCACTTGATTATTACAAGGCTACCCTCAGGAATCACGACTGGCAGCAACGGGGGCTTGATAGTCCATTGAAAATGACTGTGTTTATTGTGTAATCTGAAAATTTGCAGCTGACCTTATGGTTTTTTAATAAATGCATGGTGAGACAGGTTCCTGTTACCAGGACAGGGCAGAGAGGAAGAGAGAAAAAATAACAAGGACAGTTTTAATTACCTCTGTTATGACACTTTTGCCCAGTAAAGCTTCCACGGCTGTTTCTCGGACAGTGAACCCAATCTGGAATTCTACATTTTCGATCCCATTGATCGCTCGCCCTCGGAAAGTAAAGACTTAGCTTTTTTTGTAGATGGAACATAACTGAGATATGACCGTTCAATCTAAAGCAAGAGACTGTCCTTGTTTCAGATTACGTCAATACAGCACAGAGGCTTACACCAGACTGGTATTTGTGGTTGGTTCCAATTGGTATTGGACTGGTATTCAGGTTGGGAAATATGCAATACATACATAATATACTTACCTTCTCTTGAAAATCATCTCTACCACTAAGATGACAATGTTGTTATTTGGGAAAAAGCCATTGGAAATTAAAAGTGAAATGTATTAACCTATTACTGCTTCATTATTTTTGTTTACATTGATGAAGAAAAAACTCCCTTTTACATCAATGAAAATTTGTCACGAATAGGACTGATACCTGCACCATTACTGCTGCAAGACTCCCTAAACTCTTCGCCATATGTCCTCGATGGCCCATTGCTCGAGACTTTCTTTGACCAGTTCTAAGCCGCGCATGGGATCCATTGCCTTAATGGCGCTGACTTCCTGGTCTAACTCTTCATACTGACGTATCAGAAATAGCTATCCTGAAGGACATATTTGTGTTCTTTCATCCTTCTGTAAAAAAATTTACCGTCTATACACTGTCATGAAATTGATGGTTATATTCGACTATGAATATGAATAGCCTGCTTAATGCAGTTGCCATGAAAGAAAGTTAGAATAAATTCCAACTGGAAAATCCGAGAAAGGCGTTCGTAGCTAAATGCTTTTGGGGCTAGCTGAGATATATTTTTTGCATGTTTATCATTCTTCGGTTATGGTCACAAGTGGGGGGGGGAGAACAGTATTCTGATAACACTGGCTCGATTTTGAGGTTTTGCCTACTTACACAAGCTATGTAGAGGTCTGTAATTTTTATCATAGGTACACTTCACGATGAGAGACGGAATCTAAAACAAGATCCAGAAAATCACATTGTGTTTTTAAGTAATTATTTTGCATTTTATTGCATGACATTAAGTATTTGATAACATCAGAAAAGCAGAACTTTATTTGTACAGAAACCTTTGGTTGCATTACAGAAGATCATACGTTTCCTGATTTCTTGACTAGGTTTTGCACAGACACTGCAGCAGGGATTTGTTGGCTCCACTCCTCCTACAGATCTCTCCCAGATGGCCGTGCAGGTTTCGGGCTGTCGCTGGGCAAACGAGTTTCAGCTCCTCGCACAAGAGTTTTCTATTGGGTTCGGTCTGGAGGGACCTGGTAGGCCCTCCAGGACCTGAGATGCTTCTTCACGGAGCCAACCTTCCTGTAGTTGCCATGGCTGTGTGCTTGTGTCGTTGTCATGCTGGAAACCCAGCCACGACCCATCTTCAATTGCTCTTACCTGAGGGAAGGAGCGTTGTGGCCAAGATCTCGCGATTACATGAGCCCCATCCATCCTCCCTCTCAATACGGTGCGTCGTCCTGTCCCCTTTGCAGAAAGCATGCCCCAAAGAATGATGTTTCCACCTCTGCTTCACGTTGGGATGGTGTTCTTTGGGGTTAGTTACTCATCCTTCTTCTTCTCTCAGAACACGGCGAGTGGAGTTGGACCAAAAGCTCTATTTTTGTTCTCATCGACCACCAATACCTTACTCCCTTCCTTCCTCTGGATATCCAGATGTCATTGGCATAGCTTCAGCAGGCTGGCATTCACGGCTTAAGCAGGGGAGCTTCGTGGCGCTGCAGGATTTTAAATCATGACGGGCGTAGTGTGTTACTGAATGTTTTTCTTTGAGACTGTGTGGCCAGCTCTCTTCAGGTCATTGACCAGGTCCTGCCGTGTAGTTCTTTGGAGCTGATCCCTTACCTTCCTCATGACATTGAATGCCCCCGAGTGAAGACTTGCATGGAGCCCCAGACGAGAGGGTGATTGACCGTCATCTTGAACTTCTTCCATTTCTAATAATTGCGCGGCAACAGTTGTATTCCTTCTCACCAAGCTGCTTGCCTATTGTCTCTGTGCCCATCCCAGCCTTGTGCCAGGTCTACATTTTATCCCTGAATGTCCTTACACAGCTTCTGGTCTTTGGCCATTGTGGAGAGGTGGAATCTGTTTGATTGAGTGTGTGGACAGGATGTTCTTTTATAACAGGTAATGAGTTCAAACAGGGTGCATATAATACAGTAATGAGTGGGAATCAGGAGGCTTCTCTTTAAAGAAAGAACTAACAGGTCTGTGTGAGAGCGGAATTCTTAACTAGGTGGTCAAGTGATAAATACTTTTGTCATGCAATAAAATGGCAAATTAATTATTTAAAAAATATACCATTGAGTTTCTAGGTTTTTGTTTTAGATTCGTCTCTCACAAGTTTGAGTGTACCTGTGATAAAAATTACAGACCTCTACATGCTTTGTAAGTAGGAAAACCTGCAAAATCGGCAGTGTATCAAATACTTGTTCTCCCCACTGTATGTATGTAATATAGTACAATGTTATGAACGACACTGAATCGTAGGAGCTAACTACTAGCTATGTAGAAGTTGGACGGAAGAACGCCCAGTGCTGCTTACCTGAGATGCCATCATCACACAGTCCTTCTTCGTAGGTGTCCGCTATGACTTCCTTTGTGTCGGAAAGAAAGGCTGAACAGTATTGGTTGTAGCCAAACTGACACTCAAAAAATGGCCAAAATGTAAATTTTTGGTTCTCGATATATTTTGGGGGAATAAAATGCATTAAGTTTTGCGCTCTATTACAAAATATTTGATTGCAAATGTTTTTGTTGTTGCTTTGAAGCCTTGTTTTTTCTTTCGGATCAATTATTTTTGATTGAAAATAAAAAGGTTTCGGTCTCGACAAATAGCCAGTCAGGTGGGGAATGACATGTGGAAGAGGGCGAGGAACGAGATGGGAGTAACAACAATTTGTTGCAAGTTGGGGAGGGGGGCTAATAGCTGAACATTAGACTATTCAACCTTTACTAAAGAATAGTCTAATAGCCGAGCTAGGTGTGAAACCGCCCACCTCCTATCACAGACCAGATTTGCCCTAACTACCAAGTGGGAGTTAGAGCACTGATTATGCTTTTGGGTCCCAATGCACTGCTGTGTCTCTAACTGACAATGAACGGGCAATGCAAACCTTGACTACCTCATGAAGCTGGTTGAGAGAATGCCAAGAGTGCGCAAAGCTGTCATCAAGGCAAAAGGTGGCTACTTTTAAGAATCTAAAATCTAAAATATTTATTTTGATGTGTTTAAAACTTTCTGGATTACTATATGATTCCATGTGTTATTTCATAGTTGTGATGTCTTCACTATTATTCCACAATGTAGAAAATAGTAAAAATAAAGAAAGATCGTAGGTGTGTTTTTTTACTTTTTACTGGTACTGTATATACGACTTGCATCCTTGGAACAATAAAGTTCTAGTATATTCTACTCAATCCATAGGCTTCATTAATGCCATTCAGACTGTTTTGAAGTCGATACAATCAGCTATGATAGCGGAGCACTGAAACAAAGGAAAGAAGAGGAACCAACCACACAGATTATGGAGCTCAGATGTAGAACAGAAATGTAGCACTCACATGTAGGGCTTCAGTTTAATAGTGCAAGACAAGCTGGTCATGTAATTCCACCGTTTCGGAGGTGCATGAATGAGAGAATTTCTTAAGCCTTTGTAATATTTTGTGTTGTGAACTGTTGGGCCCTGTCTACTTCTGGTAGTAAAATGTGTCTGGTGATATAGGATTGTGGCCAAATAGAGTGTGAAGAATGTGCAGTGGCACAACTATTATCTGAAACAGAGTGGTAGGATCTGCATTGAAAGCAGGGATGAAAGTAAGGGGTCCGGTACGGTGTCCCAGCAAAATACATAGTGTGTGTACGCCATACTGGTAAAACATGAGGCTATCACAATAATTTAAACAAAATGTCAAGGAAACTAGGCTGTTACACCACTTTTTATCATTACCGAAAAAATAACATATGTCTCTCTCCATTCACGACAGTTTAGAGCAGTGCTTGACTTGGACTGGAATTGGGTGCCGGTACTGTTTATATTTAGGTGCAGGAGCTCCACAATATTTTTTAGTAAATATTCTATACGAGGAACAGGAGCTCAAGCAGTACATAATTTGAGGTTCGGTACTCTGCTCTGGTGAACTCCAGCCCAAGTCGAGCATTGGTTTGGAGGCTGGAAATACACTACATTGACAAAAGTATGAGGACACCTCCTCGTCGAAAACCTAATTTCAAAATCATGGGCATTATTATGGAGTTGTTCCCCCCTTTGCTACTACAACAGCCTCCACTCTTCTGGGAAGGCCTCCACTAGACGTTGGAACATTGTTGCGGGTACTTGCTTCCATTCAGCCACAAGAGCATTAGTGAGGTCGGGCACTGATGTTGGGCGATTAGGCATGGCTCTTAGTTGGCGTTCCAATCCAATCCAAAGGTGTTCAATGGGGTTGAGGTCAGGGCTCTGTGTAGGCCAGTCAACTTCTTTCACGCCAATCTCAACAAACCTTTTTTGTATGGACCTCAATTTGTTCACGGCGGCATTGTTGTGCTGAAACAGGAAAGGGCATTCCCCAAACTGTTGCCACAAAGTTGGAAGCACAGAATCATCTAGAATGTCATTGTATGCTGTAGCATACAATTTCATGAAGCTCCCGACGAACAGTTATTGCGCTGACTTGCTTCCAGAGGCAGTTTGGAACTTGGTAGTGAGTATTGCAACCGAGGACAGACAATTTTTACACGCTACGTGCATCAGCACTCGGCTGTGAGTTTGTGTGGCCTACCACTTTGCGGCTGAGCCGTTGTTGCTCCTAGACGTTTCCACTTCACAATAACAGCACTTACAGTTGACCGGGGCAGCTCTAGCAGGGCAGAAGTTTGACGAACTGACTTGTTGGTAAGGTGGCATCCTATGACTGTGCCACGTTGAAAGTCACTGAGCTCTTCAGTAAGGCCATTCTACTGCCAATGTTTGTCTATGGAGATTGCATGGCTGTGTGCTCAATTTAATACACCTGTCAGCAACGGGTGTGGCTAAAATAGCCGAATCCACTCAATTGAAAGGGTGCCCACATTCTTTTGTATACGGTGCCATCAGAAAGGCATTCAGACCTCTTGACTTTTTCCATATTTTGCTACGTTACAGCTTTATTCTAAAATGTATTAATAATAAATCCTCATCAATCTACACACAATACCCAATAATGACAAAGTAAAAACGTTGCAGATTTATTTAAAATAAAATATCACATTTACATAAGTATTCAGACCCTTTACTCAGTACTTTGTTGAAGCACCTTTGACAGTGATTACACCATGGTGTCTTCTTAGGTATGACGCTACAAGCTTGGCACACCTGTATTTGGGGAGTTTCTCCCATTTCTTCTCTGCAGATCCTCTCAAGCTTTGTCAGGTTGGGTGGGGAAGGTCACTGCACAGCTATTTTCAGGTCTCTCTAGAGATGTTTGATCGGGTTCAAGTCTGGGCTCTGGCTTCCTTCGACCTCATGGCATGGTGTTTACTCCGACATGCACTTTCAACTGTGGGACCTTATATAGACAGGTGTGTGCCTTTCCAAATCATATCCAATCAATTGAATTTACCACAGGTGGACTCCAATCAAGTTGATCATCTCAAGGATGATCAATGGAAACGGGATGCACCTGAGCTCAATTTCGAGTCTCATAGCAAAGGGTCTGAATACTTAACAGCTTCTAAATAACATGCTTCTACCCCCAAGCCATAAGACTGCTTAACAATTAATCAAATGCCCACCCGGACTATTTCCATTGAACCCCACCCCTGTTTATTATCTATGCATAGTCACTTTACCCCTACCTACATGTGCAAATTACCTCGACTAACCTGCACATTGACCCGGTACCGGTATCCCCTGTATATAGCCTCGTTATTGTTATTTTATGTTACTCTGTATTTTAAAAATTACTTTATTTAGTAAATATTTTCTTAACTCTATTTCTTGAACTGTATTGTTGGTTAAGGGCTCGTAAGGAAGCATTTCACAGTAAGATCTACACAGTGGTGTAAAGTACTTAAGTAAAAATACTAAAGTCGTTTTTTGCGGTATCTGTACATTGCTATTTCTATTTTTGACAACTTTTACTTTTTTTCTAAAGAAAGTATTGTACATTTTATTCCACACATTTTCCCTGACAACCAAAAGTACTCATTACATTTTGAATGCTTAGCAGGACAGGAAAATGGTTACATTCACACGCTTATCAAGATAACAAGTTGTCATCCCTACTGCCTCTGGCCTGGCGGACTCACTAAACACAAATGCAGTTGGAGTGTGCCCCTGGCAATGCGTACATTTTAAAAACAAGAAAACGGTGCCATCTGCTTTGCTTAATATAAGGAATTTTAAATGATTTATACTTTTATTTTAAACTTTTGATACTTAAGTATATTTTAGCAATTACATTTACTTTTGATACTTAAGTATATTTAAAACCAAATACTTTTTAGAAGTAGTATTTTTACTGGCTGACTTTCACTTTTACTTTGAGTAACTTTCTATTAAGGTATCTTTACATTTACTCATGTATGAAAATTGGGTACTTTTTCCACCACCTGTTGTATTTGGGACATGTGGCAAATAACATTTGATTTGATTTGGCATACATTTTTGCAAAAATGTATAAATACATGTTTTCGCATTATGGGGTATTGTGTATAGATTGATGAGGGGAAACAATGATTTAATCCATTTTAGACTAAGGCTGTAACGTAACAAAAAGATTTGACACTTAACTTTTAAAATGTATTACGTGCATGGGTAGCCTAGTAAAGGAGCCCTTTGAAGTGATTGTTTGACTATCAGATGATAACATCATGACTGGTAGTGTTTGCCACAAAAGTTAAGTGACAAATCTTTACGACAAGGCCCTCAGAGATCCTATTTAATTAATAGGGATTCTATATGTAATTATCTGATTAGGCCAATTAAAAATGTTTGGTGCATGTGCACATATAGGAGGTCCAGTATGGGGGTACTGGAAGTTAGTGTACTTGTAACGATACTCTAAATCCTCCTCCTCCTCAGACGAGGAGAGGAGAGAGGGATCTGAAGACCAATGTGCAGCGAGGTATGATGACATGATTTATTTAAGACACGACAAAACAACGAAGACAGAAAACGAACTATACTTGAATAAACTACAAAACAAATAAACGATGAAAACAGACCTGGACACGAACTTACATATAACGTGAAGAACGCACGAACAGGTACACGACTACAAACAAACGCTACAGTCCCGTGTGGCACGAACATACATACAGACACAGGAGACAACCACCCACAACGAACACTGTGAAACAACCTACCTAAATATGACTCTCAATTAGAGGAAAACGCAAAACACCTGCCTCTAATTAAGAGCCATACCAGGCAACCCTTAAACCAACATAGAAACAGAAAACATAGAATGCCCACCCAAACTCACRTCCTGACCAACTAACACATACAACAAACTAACAGAAATAGGTCAGGAACGTGACAGTACTGGAAGTTAGTGTACTGGAAGTTAGTGTACTGATAGTCTCCTAGCATATTTACCAAAACACATTGAGCAAGGCAATGATGTTTGTTGAATTATCCACAGAAAGAGCAAATGTAACACTTTCCCCAAACAAATTTGTCAATGCTTTACATGTCAAGTCTTTTCTTTAGTCTGTATATATCCATCTCTGCCACAGTTATATGCACCCTGAGAAACGTTGTTTTGTGCAGAGATTCTATCTTGAAAGCATAGGGGAGGATTGGAAACGGAAACGGTTGGAAGCGGTCTATTCCTTCTCACAATAAAATGTCAAATGTGGATTATTCGTTTTAGTTTTATTCAGTGTTCTATTGCTTATCATGCAAACACCCTACAGTGCGCTACATTCAATCTCTACAAACTCATGTTTATCATACAGTACGCTACCACCACTTAGTGGCAGAAGGTCTTCTTGACGCCCTATACTGAAACCCTGCTGTGATATTTCTATCTTCATTCCAGACCCTAGTGGACAATCCGTGTGGGACCAGTGCAAGCCAGAGTACCAGGGACCCCACTGTGACCAGTGCAGGGATGGATTCTACAACGCTGACAGCATCTGCCTGCCCTGCAACTGCAGCGGGAACACCGACCCCGTGACCTCACCCCCGTATCTGTAACTCCGAGACGGGCCACTGCCTGAGCTGCGTCTACAGCACCACAGGGAAACACTGTGAGCGCTGCGCAGAGGGCTACGGGGGTAGTGCCATCATCCAGAGTTGCGAAGGTCAGAATCATTTTATAATAATTATCGTCTTCATCTTTGTTCAATCAAGCACCTTTTTCACGACGCAATCCAGAGCGCTTGAAAGCAATTAACTCTGTCAGAGTTACGTTTAACTCTCTTACTGTCTGTGTTAAATTAAAAGGACATTTCACCGCTGCTCTATTTCACTATACATTTCCCTGAATATGTTATTAACATATCATATATGTAATACACATTGTGGATTTCCTCACTACACACAAATACGAACGCTTCTGCATCTCACCGCTAGGGCTATCTACATTTCCTTGTTGTAAGCAAACCACAATATCCAGAATTCCTAGCGACTTCAGGACGTAGAACCGCCCCGGTGGATACAGTTGATTTGGAGAAATACCTATTTGTATCCAGCCCTTTCAGCCAGAGGATTTTGAAATGGAGCTGAAGTCTCAACTTATGGGGAGCCCAAGTCGTTGAACGTTGAAAAGTGGCGCTATTCCATCGATTTTCCTCTTCACCTTCAAAGAGGAAGATAGTCGATCCGCCAACATCAGCATAGCAGAAAGAAGTTGAGCTGAGGTGTCTAAACTAAAATCTAGCCAGTTCTTACATTCCAAAGCAAATCAATGTAATTAGCCAGATGCTATCTGGCGAGGTGATTTGTAACTTTGCAAGCTAATGTTAGTTTGGTCATGTTACGTTAGCTAGAGACTATCACAAAGGCTAATGTGACTGTGTTCTATTTAGAGTCCAATCCCATCAACATCAAGCTCAGCACCTGGAACAAGTGTAAGTCACCTTTGCTAAATCTTTCCATGACTACAGAATGAGAAAATACATATACTGGAGCTAGGCATAAACAAGGTCCGTGTCTTGTTGTCATAGTTGGTGTGTTTATAAGTAGGCTCCAGTAGTTTTCGTGATTTTATGGAGGCTTGTTTGATTGCTCATGCAGAAAAGGAGGTATTAGTAAGGAGGGGATGGTGTGGGTGACTAACTGGTGTCTGTTGGGGGTGGGTATTGTGTGTGAAGGTTAGTATGCATGATCTATTGACACAAGGGGAGTGGGTGGATATAGTACCTTGTTTGAGTGTGCATTGATGGGGATGAAGTAGTAAAATGTTGGCTATTCACTGACTACCGTCCGTCCTACAGACAAATCCCACTGCTGCTAATGAAGATGACCTTGACACCAGCTTTAGTAGAAAAGAGCCTGCACACCCATTGGATGAAAGCTTTCAGCCGGGAACAAGCTCAAACTCAACATCATTAGACTCGGCAACAAGGCAGGACAGCCAAAGGTATTTATGAAAGCACAATACCCTCTTGAGAAAACAAAATCACCAATACACTCAACTGTCTAGTGCTCCTCAAACTTTTCACACCCTTGCAGTCAGTTATTTGGSATGGAGGAGAGGGGCTGTTAGTATACTCTTCTAGCCTATTCACTCTATTTTTGGCAGGGCTTGTCTACTCAACAGCACAACCAAGGAGGGTTTACACAAGTCGAGCCCCCCCACCCTCAAACGTTTCACATTTTTGCTAACAGCCCATCTCCATGCCCCATTATTGACTTTGAGTGTAACAAAACACATACCAGTCTATTGWAGATTTTCTTTGTTGATTTCTTGTATGGTTACACATCCTCATGATCAGTCTTCATGTGTTACACATCCTCATGATCAGTCTTCATGTGTTACACATCCTCATGATCAGTCTTCATGTGTTAC
>NC_036844.1:1058743-1076244 GCF_002910315.2 Salvelinus sp. IW2-2015 | reverse complement strand
TGACTGCCATGTGTGGTATAAAATGCTATTATTTTTGTAATGAGGCAGGCTCACTTCTGTGCTCTGAATACACCATACATATGATTTAATGAATGTTCCCTCCTCTCCCTTTTGCGCTCGGGCAGTTGAAAGGCAATGCAACGCAGCGCTCCCTTGATGTATCATGAAATTGGGCCATATTGTTGGGTGTCTTTAAGTGATGCAACATCGCCTCCGATGTAATTATTAGTCTTTCTTGGGATACTTTCTTGTGAGGTGACTTCAACACCTCACAACACCTCGTATGCACTCTAAATACACACACAATAATACGTCAAATAACATGTTATACACTCATACACTTATCTACCGACTCTTCAAATGCACACAACCATACAAAAACCATGGGCACACGCACTGGCATATCGCTGTTTCTCAGGACCACCTGCAAGGCCGCCCCCCTCCCTAAAAAACAACCAAACTGCCACTCACTAAGTACACTACCGATCGCTGTCCATGGTGCTGAAAATTGCGACATCGACTCTATGAAAGGCTTTTAGTGGTGGTCAGGGTATGTAGCCTATAGCTTTGCTTGCTAATGGTAAATGTTTATTGGTAGGCCTATTTGGTCGTAATTTTCTCAGGTTAAGCATAACATTGTAATGAACACGAGGGGAGACAGAGAGCTGGTTTAAAAGCGCAGGGCGCAGCAGGTGTTCTTGCAAAGGACCACAGGGGGAGGCAGGTAGCTGGGTCCAGGGGCAGGCAGCAAGGTCATACAGAGGGGTCCAAAAAGCGCAACAATACAGGGCAGGGAAAAGGCTAGTAACATAGGTCCGGCGAGGTCAGGCCAATAGGGTTAGATAAACAGGAAATCCGACGTAGGCTAAAGGTACAGGCAGAGGAATAGGCAAAACGGCGTCGTTAGTGAAGCAGGCAAAAAAACTTCACACGGGAGGAGTAAATCACGCGGATAAAAACAGAGCTCAGAAAGACGTGTCACAAAACAAACAAATACCTACAGTGATGAGGTGCAATGACGAACTAAAATAGTGTGTGCATAATGACATACAGGTGTGTGAACAGGTGATCAGAACTCAGGTGATTGGATCTGGAGAGTGGAGCTGCGTTCAGGGGATCTATGTTGAGAGTGTGAGCTGGAAAGTGGGCTAGAAAAGTGAGCTGCGTCAGGGGATCTACGTGTGAGAAGCGTGAGCGGGAAAGGGCGGGCTGAAAAGGAGACTGACGTTCAGGGGATCGACGTGTTTGAGCGGGTGTGAGTTCGGAAGCAGACGTTACAAAACATTCACAAAGCTGTACATGTGCGCAACCGCCATTTACAGGGGGCAAAAAAGTATTTAGTCAGCCCACCAATTGTTGCAAAGTTCTCCCACTTAAAAAGATGAGAGAGGCCTGTAATTTTCATCATAGGTACACTTAACTATGACAGACAAAAATGAGAAAAAAAATTCCAGAAAATCACATTGTAGGATTTTTTATGAATTTATTTGCAAATTATGGTGGAAAATAAGTATTTGGTCACCTACAAACAAGCAAGATTTCTGGCTCTTCACAGACCTGTAATCTTCTTTAAGAGGCTCCTCTGTCCTCCACTTGTTACCTGTATTAATGGAACCTGTATGAAACTTGATATCAGTATAAAAGACACCTGTCCACAACCTCAAACAGTCACACTCCAAACTCCACTATGGCCAAGACCAAAGAGCTGTCAAAGGACACCAGAAACAAAATTGTAGACTGCACCAGGCTGGGAAGACTGAATCTGCAATAGATAAGCAGCTTGGTTTGAAGAAATCAACTGTGGGAGCAATTATTAGGAAATGGAAGACATACAAGACCACTGATAATCTCCCTCGATCTGGGCTCCACGCAAGATCTCACCCCGTGGGGTCAAAATGATCCACAAGAACGGTGAGCAAAAATCCCAGAACCACACGGGGGACCTAGTAATGACCTGCAGAGAGCTGGGACCAAAGTAACAAAGCCTACCATCAGATAACACACTACGCCGCCAGATGTTGGGTTTGGGGGAGCTGCAACTATGGCTTCTTGTAGACAAACGTCTGGGTCCTTTCTGCGCTCCACAGCCAGGTGGACAAGCCTCTCCCTGAAGGGGTGGTTCTGGGCTCGTACCCTTTCTTCATCACCCACTGCTTTGACCTCTTGCAGAACATTTGGCTTGCACGCAAGTTCCTGTGACAGAACGTCAATTGCACATGAAGACTGATCAAGTAACATGAGACTGATCAATGTAACACATGAACTGATCATGAGAGTGTTAAACATGGAAGACTGATCATGAGGATGTGTAAACACATGAAGACTGATCATGAGATGTGTAAAACATGAAGACTGATCATGAGGATGTGTAACACAAGAAGACTGATCATGAGGATGTGTAAACATGAAGACTGATCATGAGGATGTGTAACAACATGAAGGACTGATCATGAGCGATGTGTAAAACATGAAGACTGATCATGAGGATGTGTTAAAACATGAGACTGATCATGAGGATGTGTAACACAATGAAGACTCATCATGAGGATGGTGTAACACATGAAGACTGATCATGAGGATGTGTAACACATGAAGACTGATCATGAGGATGTGTAACACATGAAGACTGATCATGAGGATGTGTAAACACATGAAGGACTGGATCATGAGGATGTGTAACACATGAAGACTGATCATGAGGATGTGTAACACATGAAGACTGATCATGAGGATGTGTAAAACACATGAAGACTGATCATGAGGATGTGTAACACATGGATGAAGACTGATCATGAGGATGTGTAACACATGAAGACTGATCATGAGGATGTTGTAAACATGAAGACCTGACATGAGGATGTGTAACACATGAAGACTGATCATGAGGATGCGTTAAACACATGAAGACTGATCATGAGGATGTGTAAATTACACATCCTCATGATCAGTCTTCATGTGTTACACATCCTCATGATCAGTCTTCATGTGTTACACATCCTTATGATCAGTCTTCATGTCTTTCCAGGAGACTTGCAGTGCAAGCAAATGTTCTGCAAGAGGTCAAAGCAGTGGGTGATGAAGAAAGGGTACGAGCCCAGAACCCACCACTTCAGGGAGAGGCTTGTCCACCTGGCTGTGGAGCGCAGAAAGGACCAGACGTTTGTCTACAAGAAGCCATAGTTGCAGCTCCCCAAACCCAACATCTGGCGGCGTAGTGTGTTACTGATGGTAGGCTTTGTTACTTTGGTCCCAGCTCTCTGCAGGTCATTCACTAGGTCCCCCCGTGTGGTTCTGGGATTTTTGCTCACCGTTCTTGTGATCATTTTGACCCCACGGGGTGAGATCTTGCGTGGAGCCCCAGATCGAGGGAGATTATCAGTGGTCTTGTATGTCTTCCATTTCCTAATAATTGCTCCCACAGTTGATTTCTTCAAACCAAGCTGCTTATCTATTGCAGATTCAGTCTTCCCAGCCTGGTGCAGGTCTACAATTTTGTTTCTGGTGTCCTTTGACAGCTCTTTGGTCTTGGCCATAGTGGAGTTTGGAGTGTGACTGTTTGAGGTTGTGGACAGGTGTCTTTTATACTGATATCAAGTTCATACAGGTTCCATTAATACAGGTAACAAGTGGAGGACAGAGGAGCCTCTTAAAGAAGAAATTACAGGTCTGTGAGAGCCAGAAATCTTGCTTGTTTGTAGGTGACCAAATACTTATTTTCCACCATAATTTGCAAATAAATTCATAAAAAATCCTACAATGTGATTTTCTGGAATTTTTTTCTCATTTTGTCTGTCATAGTTGAAGTGTACCTATGATGAAAATTACAGGCCTCTCTCATCTTTTTAAGTGGGAGAACTTGCACAATTGGTGGCTGACTAAATACTTTTTTGCCCCACTGTAAATGGCGGCATTGCGACACCATGTACAGCTTTGTGAAATGTTTGTAACGTCTGCTTCCAACTCACACCCTCAAACACGTCGATCCCCTGAACGCAGCTCACTTTTCAGCCCCCTTTCCAGCTCACGCTCTCACACGTAGATCCCCTGAACGCAGCTCACTTTCTAGCCCACTTTCCAGCTCACACTCTCAAACACATAGATCCCCTGAACGCAGCTCACTCTCCAGATCCAAATCACCTGAGTTCTGATCACCTGTTCACACACCTGTATGTCATTATCACACACTATTTAGTTCAGTTCATTGCACCTCATCACTGTGAGGTATTGTTTGTTTTGTGACACGTCTTTCTGAGCTCTGTTTATCCCGTGATTTACTCCTCYCGTGTGAGTTTTTGCCTGCCTCACTAACGACRCCTTTTGCCTATTCCCTGCCTGTACTTTAGCCTATCGGATTTCCTGTTATCTACCTATTGCCTGACCTCCCGGACTATGTTACTAGCCTTTTCCCTGCCTGTATTGTTGCCCTTTTGGACCCCTCTGTATGACCTTCTGCCTGCCCCTGGACCCAGCTACCTGCCTCCCCCTGTGGTCCTTTGCAAGAAACACCTGCTGCGCCCTGYGCTTTAAACCAGCTCTCTGTCTCCCCTCGTGTTCATTACAATGTTATGCTTAACCTGAGAAAATTACGACCAAATAGGCCTACCAATAAACATTTAACCATTAGCAAGCAAAGCTATAGGCTACATACCCTGACACCACTAAAAGCCTTTCATAGAGTCGATGTCGCAATTTCAGCACCATGGACAGCGATCGGTAGTGTACTTAGTGAGTGGCAGTTTGGTTGTTTTTTAGGGAGGGGGGCGGCCTTGCAGGTGGTCCTGAGAAACAGCGATATGCCAGTGCGTGTGCCCATGGTTTTGTATGGTTGTGTGCATTTGAGAGTCGGTAGATAAGTGTATGAGTGTATAACATGTTATTTGACGTATTATTGTGTGTGTATTTAGAGTGCATACGAGGTGTGTGAGGTGTTGAAGTCACCTCACAAGAAAGTATCCCAAGAAAGACTAATAATTACATCGGAGGCGATGTTGCATCACTTAAAGACACGCAACAATATGGCCCAATTTCATGATACATCAAGGGAGCGCTGCGTTGCATTGCCTTTCAACTGCCAGAGCGCAAAAGGGAGAGGAGGGAACATTCATTAAATCATATGTATGGTGTATTCAGAGCACAGAAGTGAGCCTGCCTCATTACAAAAATAATAGCATTTTATACCACACATGGCAGTCAATAATTAGTCTCATTTGTGCCAGCTGAAGTCACTTTCTCCASTAGATCAGCAATTATGCAATATTTTTACTCTTTAAAAGCAACAGGTTTTTCTAGGAGTGTTTGCGATGTGCATTCATGCCTTGAACAATGACCATCACATTGGGATAGACTGTCACGAACCCACCGAAGGCGGTTCCTCTTCCTGTTCGGGCGGTGCTCGGCGTCACCGATCCCTTTTTTTCCTGTTCGGTTGGTTGAGTCTTATTGTTTTCACCTGTTCCTTGTTTGGTTGTGATTAGGGCTATTTAAGCTAGCAATGCMCGCTTGCTGTTGTGCGGGCTTGTTCCTTCTGTTAGGTTGTGATGGATTGTATTTTGTGGTATTTACGCCGTACTGTAGTGGGTCCTGGTTTGGGCCGGTCTGGGTTTTCATGCGCCTAGTGTGTTGGCGTGACCGTGTCAGTACCAGAATTAAATACGTTTGTCCTAACCTTCTGGTCTCTGCACCTGATTCCTGCACCCACGCGTTACATAGACAGCGAGACACATCCCTGACAAGTTTTGCCAAAATCTTTCCTCTGCATCACAACAGACACGTAATTTCCATGTCAAAACATCAAAACCTGCTGTTTCATGCACTGTAGTGGCAGAAAGGGTAGCCCGGGGTACCAGTCTGTTTGTGCCATAATCGCACTCCTTGACACTTCTTTAGCATGGCAAKGAGTTGACATGACAGCACAAACAGATCTGCTGAACCTTGACCACTGCTTTCCTGTGTTTGAGATTTGGATGTCTATTTGTATTTGTCRTCAGATGTTTCCTGCATCCTCTACCGCGCACCAATCACCTGAGTTCCCTCAGTTGTAATCTTCCAAGTGTTCTGCTCCTGGTGTCAAAGTGGAGTGCCATTGAAGTCTCTTCCCGACTGTAAATAATATAAATGTTGTCCGGCCCAACCATGCTCTGCTTTCAGTGGGCTCAACGAGGGGTCATTCGCCGTGCAGCACCCTCAGAGCAGTTAGGAGTTAAGTGCCTTGCTCAGGGGCACAACGGCAGGAGACGGCTTCTAGGACACTGATGCCAGAAACCCTCAGGTTGCCGGCTCACCGCTACCAGATCTTCCAGTCGGACCTGGGGATTTGACCCTCTCTAACCTCTACAATACCTGCCATCCTAGAAGAATGTGAACGAAAATAGTACTTTTTACATGAATATGATTAAATGTCACACACTTACAATTTCAGTATCTTTCTACATAGCTTTTTAAACAAAGAAACCAAAAATGTTGTCTCTGAGGCTGCAACCATCTGATATTCTGTGCTAATTCCGCGAGCACGTTATTAAACAGAGTTCACACTTCTTTGGGGTGTCAGAAAAGAAAGTTGGAGATAATACAGAATGTCTCTCACATGCCCTACTTGCATTGTTCTCGACACCTCACTTTTACAGGAGAGCCCAGCCAAACAGGCAGGCAGGACTCAAGAGGCTCTCTCATCTCCTTTCTTTCTTTCCCTCTCTCTCTTCTTTTTCTCCACCGTTTCACTCCTTGCTTGTGGAGGCTGTGTGTGGCTGATGGCATCCGACGCGAGGGGTGACTCGCGCAAATAGGGGTCCTGTCACTCACTCGAGGCGGCCATATGTGTGCCTGCGTGAGCTCAGAGCCAGCCCCTGCCAGAAGACATTAGGGGAGCAGCGGGACGTCATTAMGGCGGCGCAATGATTGATTAACTACAAATCGTGAGCCACGAGCCTCCTGCATCAATCCCTCCAACACCACATTGCCGACTCGCCCTTCTAAAAATGGGGGCCAGGGCAACGGAGAGAGAGCCCCCTGCAGATGTGGGGGTGTAATTTCATCAGAGCCCAGGAGGGAGCGCATGAGCGGGGTTATGCTGAAATGAACACGGTCTGGAGCCAATAGCCACACAGAAATCTGTTTTGTTTTGGGTGGGGCTCCAAAGGAGCACACACAGTCACACACGTATGACTTGTGTGGTGGAGTTGCATAGATTATCATTTTATGCGAACGCTTGACTGGCTGAAGCTGTATTCTCCCTTTCCACAGTGACAAAGTGAGCTGGGAGAGTGGCTCATCTTTTTGAAAATGTAATTTTTTTTGTGTGTTTTTTGGCAATAAAGCAAAAACACAAATCAAAAGCCCTCTACAACTCCACTATTAGCCATGGGCCATTTGCTAATAGGGAACCACTCTGTTTGKCTTAACGGCAGAGTATCTTAAAACAGTGATAGCGAGAAGGCCCTGAGTTGAAAAACAAAAATCAAAAACCCTGGTTGTAACCAGCTCAAAGTAAGAGGAAGACATTCTCCACAGTACTTTCAGGGATTTTACCTAACAGTGGGGTACCCTCTCTACCCCTGCGTGTCCCAGAGCCATGCAGCGGGTTTGTTCGCCACAGAGAGATGACTAATGAAATCTGGAGAGGGAGGCAGCTGCAGCTAAACTCCCACCGATTTGGATGGAAAAAACATTTGGAATGGGCTTGTCAATCAAGGCCCGCCTCACCGGTGCTGTCTAAATCCTGGGGTGCAGGGTATTTATGGGTGTGTGCGAGACATCTCCAAGACATACAGAGGAGGCGATGTCCAAGGCACTCCCTCTTACACTGACACAYTGACGAACAAACACTTTCAGATGCTTGCGTACTCACAAACATTCAGACACATGGACACTGTACACAAACACTGACATGCAGAGAAATGTCATACATATGTCTTGCTAACACCAAAAAGGTAATACTTCAGACAGTACTTAAAGAGTGGAACAATATAGTGCATTATATGACTTGCTGTAAGCATTATCCCAGTTCACAACTCCTTACTAAACTACCGGTACATACATATATTCCCAATGGATTACACTTTGTTGATAGAAAGTGTTACTAAAATACCCATGGTGTCACCTCAAAGTTGGGACTCCCAGTAGTAGGAGCTTGAGATGGGAATATTGTGACACTCAGCGTTTCAGGCACAAGACTGCTCTTTCAATCCCTTCAGGCTAAAACCCACCCCCCACTGGTTCAGTCAATCAGAATCATAGTGGCTAATGCTGCCTTCATGTGCTACTCGGAACTAGGAAACTCTGGGATTACAACAATGCTATCTGAGTGTCCCATTGGTATTTACCACTTGGAGGCTCAGTACGAACAATTTTGAACACCAGAAGCTTAGAGTATTGACATGTTTGAGCATGGCAGAGTTTCTGATAGCACATATAGAACATGGCACACCAGGGTGTCTGTTTTTACCCAGACCGAGGYCCCAATTCAATCAAAAGCAGATAAAGGAAAAATTGCACCGCGGTTCACTTAGAATGTTCACTCTGTATACGAGGTGGCAATCATATTACTGTACAACCGACACTCTCAACAAGCTGTTCCTCTTGCGGACATCGTCATTGGATATTGACGCGAAACCACACCTGTCCTTAGAATATAGTGTGAACAGTCTGAGTAAAGCTGCAGTGTGGTTTGACTTTATCGATCAAATTTTTCTGTGGGATGTGGCTCATTCCCAGTTATGGTAAACTTTGTTTGAAGGTCTTTCGAACCGCATTCTGCTATTCAACTTTAAATTAATGACCTCTTTCCAAGGTTGTAGAAACCCACTGGGCACACCACGTCATTTCAACGTGGATAATTGGGTAATGGTTGAGACGTTGATCAACGAGGTTACAACCTATATTCACCCGCTCAAAAATACATCCAAAAGTTAGTTGCATTTCAAATGTGTTATCACGATGCTTTCAACCATCTAAAAGCACAACCAAATTCCAATGGATAAACATTTTTTTATTTAGTTGTCACCCAAATGTCTATCACAGCGCTTTCAACCATTTACAATGTCAGATATTTTGTTTATGTATACAACAGATTCATGCGTTATCACTTGATCTAATGGCAGAACCAAATGAACTGGATTGCAGTTGAGATTACACTAAAAGTTCACGGTGCAAATKATCAATGCCGTTCAATATTCTGTGTGGATTATTAAAGCAACTGTGAAGATCCCCACAGACCTGTGACGACCTATGCGTGCTGTCCTAAAAATGCAGGCATTATATGATTACATAAGACATTAATAGTTACAGTAACCTCAATGTGTTGCTCATTTTAATTTTGAAGGTTACGTTAGTTTGTAAGATAGCCTTAACTTTAGGATATTTACTGTATCACAAAAGTAATATTGAATTGTGTTTGGTTGTATCTACTACTTGGATAGTTCCGTCTGTGCCACTGAATAAGTCTGGCTTTAATTCCAGTTTGTCTACAAATGTATCATTGATTTTGGATTCATGTCTCCATCTCAACCAAAAACCAAACTTAAAGAATAGGACTACATCAAACTTTAAATCCACTTTAAATAAAGTTTGATTTGATTTAGTACTATTCTTTTACTTAGATTTTCCAACATGTTMATGATTAATTTGTAGACAAATTGGAATTAAAGCAGTGGAGATTTAATGATGTTCAGCTGTTTGTGGGCTGACAGACAAAAGGTTGTAAACATTTCATCAAAATTCCAGTAAAATCTGTTATTTGCTCTCCTAAGGAGACAGCTAACAGGTGTTTCTTCCCACCAGGGGGCAGGCAGTGAAGGGTAAACAGTAATGGAGTGAGCCTGGACACTGTGTTTTACATTAAAAGTCATGTGTCTATTTTCTGCAGTGAAAACTACTTATTCCTTTAACCTGGTGGGAACAAAATGGTACAAACCATTACTGTTGTCATGGTCCAAACCAGACGTGAAAACATGTAGGCCGCTCAAGGCCTATCTATATCAAACCACACAGCTATGAAACCATGCACATGGCAATATATTTATGAATAACTGAGGTCACATTGTCCCAATGTTCTCTCAACATTACGTGCGACCCATCCTGCTTTGGTGTGATGGCTCTGAGCCTCTGAGACCCAGACTGGGCCTGTCATCTCCCCCTTTATGTGATTCCTCAGCCAGGCTTCCCAGAGAGACTGACCTGCCAGCCATCTAAGAAAGAACCATTTAACTGGGCTTTTGAGCTGCTTAGCTGTAATTTCAGTGGCTGGGTCCTTTCAGATAGAATGGAGGGGGAAATGTCAGAGGAGATGTTATCAGCTGGTTTTCAATGAAGGGCGCCCCCTAGGTGGCCCACTTTGGCGACTTTGCTCCGAGGTCGGTGGAGGTCGCCAAGGGGACGGAAAAGGGGATGATAACTCAGASGAATGCTAACATCTTCCAATTTACTGTACACCCCTCCTCTGAGGAAAAAGAGAGGGAGGATCTGACAGACAGACAAAGAGAAAGATGTAAAGGAGATTTGCTATCGCTCTGAAAACTTTTCAGCTTTCCTTCCTATATGCTATTCCCTAGATGCCACTGAAATGCAGTTGAAAGGAAGATGGCCTGATTTTGTCACCTTGGCCTCTACCACCTACAGTAGGCTACTGCAGTACTTTCAGATCCAAAAGGACTAGTGGATAGGACACAGGGATGGAAGCTTCACTTAAGGTATTTAGGGCATTTTCTGATTTAATTCCCAATTTTCTTACTGTAACTTTGTATAATTGATCTATTTTGGGCCACAATTGCAATTTGCGTTTCTCCTCATGCTGATAAAGCTTGTTTGAATTTGAGAGAGAGAGACAGGGACAGGATGGTAGCCCTGTCCCAACCCAAATCCCGCSATCATCCTTGGCCCTCGTCCACTCCCCAGCCCTCACTCCCATGCTAATTACTTGCTGGTTTGAAGCCCCTGCGGTTTAGAAATGATTTTAAAATGGTTTTCATTTCCTGTTCAGGAGAAGGGCGGGCAAAGAGGAGGAGGTAGGGAGAAAGGGGAGGATGACGGGGCTAAGAAATGGAAAAAGTGTGGGAGAAGAGGGACGGAGAGGGCTGGAGTTATGTTTGAAGGGTGTATTGTTTTGTTTGGTTAGATATTACGGTCGTTGCCGTTCTGTTACAAAACTCATTTCCAACCGTGGTTCAGATTGGGATCAGACAAGGTTCTATACGTTTTCCCCTCCTACTCCTCTTTCTTCTCCTCCTCCACAACTCCCTCCATCCCTATGGACCCCGGAAACCCCACACTACTCTGTGTTAGATGTGTAATGAAAATGAGTGACGGAACACAGTCTCCCTCTACCCGGTGCTGAACTTCTTTTGAACTTATCGTCAATCACTTTTTAATCTGTTCTAGTCAGAAAATGTCATAAACAAAGCAACAACCTGATTGTCAATCATGTCATAACGTGGTGCCCCTACAAAGTGCACGTCAGACAGTCCCATGCTGTTGAAAACAGCGTAGAGTTATTGGTAACCGCTACACCAGGGCCGGACTTAGTGATTTGGAAGCCAGGCAGAGGCCATTCTGAGCGTGTGCACAATGAAATTAACTGTTAAAATGTATTACATTTGAATGTGTCATGAACACAACCGGTCATGATGCTTTCATATGATTGTCAAACAAATCACTTCAAGAAGTAGGCTACCTTCGCCGTTCATCCAAAAACAATTCCAGCAGAGGCCTATTGTTCTTTTTTATTATGCCAGCTCACAAGTCCCCTTAATAATGTGAGACCTGATGGTAAGTCCGCCACTACCAGCTACCAGCATGCCAGAACCAGCATCAAAGTGCTTAGTTATTTAAGACAATACTTTACATACAGTGCCTTCGGAATGTATTCAGATCCCTTGATTGTTTCCACATCTTGTTACGTTACAGCCTTATTCAAAAATGTATATAAAAAAAAAAATCCTAAGCAATCTAAACACAATACCTCAAAATGACAAAGCAAAAACAGGCTATTAGAAATGTTTGTAAATGTATTAAAACTGAAAAACAAAAATACCCTAAATATGTATTCAGACCCTTTGCTATGAGACTTGAAATTGAGCTCAGGTGCATCCCGTTTCCATTGATCATCCTTGAGATGTTTCTACAACTTGATTGGAGTCCACCTGCGGTAAATTAAATTGATTGGACATGATTTGGAAAGGCACACACCTGTCTATATAAGGTCCCACAGTTGACAGTGCATGTCAGAGAAAAAACCAAGCCATGGGGTCGAAGGAATTGTCTGTAGGAGTGGCTTCGGCGCAAGTCTTTGAATGTCCTTGAGTGACCCAGCCAGAGCCCGGACTTGAACCCAATTGAACATCTCTGAAGAGACCTGAAAATTGCTGTGCAACAACGCTCCCCATCCAACCTGACAGAGCTTGAGAGGATCTGCAGAGGGGAATGGGAAACTACCCAAATACAGGTGTGCCAAGCTTGTAGCGTCATATGCAAGTAGACTCGAGGCTGTAATCACTGCCAAAGGTGCTTCAAGAAAGTACTGAGTAAAGTGTCTGAATACTTATGTAAATGTGATATTTCAGTTTTTTATATTTTTAACCTGTTTTTGCTTTGTCATTATGGGGTATTGTGAGTAGATTGATGAGGGGGAAAAAAAGAAGAAGCATTTTAGAATAAGCCTTTCGCTACACTCGCATTAACATCTGCTAACCATGTGTATGTGACAAATAAAATTTGATTTAAAGTATCAAAAAGTCAAGGGGTCTGAATACTTTCCGAATGCACTGTATATCATAAGGCCGTACTTTGAGGGCCTAGTTTCTCCCTAATACAGTGGCCACAACAGGCCTGCAAGTGATATTATGCTTGTTTGCAAAGTGATGTTTAATTCCTTTTCCTAAAAACACAGATATTGACACAAACAACTGTGAAAATCTAACTGCAATACAGCATTCTGTGAAATATGATAATGATGTGCATGGTTTTGATAGCTAGACCATGCTGGACCAGCATGGACCAGCTAGACCATGCTGGACCAGCTTGGTCACCAGCATACCAGCATCACCAGCATGAGCTGGTCTGACAGCCTAACCAGCTAGACCATGCTGTTCAGACCAGCTAGACCATGCTGGTCAGACCAGCTTGACCCTGCTGGTCAGACCAACTTGACCATGCTGGTCAGACCAGCTAGACCATGCTAGTCAGCCAACATAACCAGCTAGACTACGCTAGTCAGAACAGCATACCCAGCTAGACCATGCTGGCAAACCAGCATAACCAGCTAGACCATGCTGGTCAGACCAGCTAGACCATGCTGGTCAGACCAGCTAGACCATGCTGGTCAGACCAGTTTGACGAGCATGGACCAGCGTGAAATGTATGCTGGTCTATGCAATTTCTTTCTCAGCAGGGGACATTCTGAGCGATAACACATTTAAAAAGTATCAAACAACCAATAAGGCCCATTGCAGTCAACTAGATTCTCCTGTGTTTTATATATATTTCCACACTATGAGGGTGGAAAAAGACTGTGAAATTGTAAACATTATGATGACGCCCTTTTAGTGGAAGACATTTCAGCCTGTTGTGGTGGGATGGAGTTCTGGCCTGCTAGGCGGTCGCCAGGTGTACGGTGTTTCCTCCGACACATTGGTGTGGCTGGCTTTCCGGGTAAAGTGGGCATTGTGTCAAGAAGCAGTGCGGCTTGGCTGGGTTGTGTTGTGTTTCGGAGGACGCGCGGCTCTTGATCTTCGCCTCTCCTGAGTCCGTACGGGAGTTGCAGCGATGAGACAAGACTGTAACTTCCAATTGGATACCACGAAATTGGGGAGAAAAAGGGGGAAAAACATTCAATTATAAAAAGATCAAGGGTTCCAAACCTCTCTGCCATTAACAGCTGGTTTTCAGTCTTCCACTCCCCCCTCCCATCCATTCCCAGACAGTCCTAGCTAAATTCTTGCTTGAGAAATTGCTCTTAGTTAATTGAAAACAATGGCAGTAAGGTACTTAATCRTTACCCAGAAATCATGGGGCTGGTGGGAGGARCTATAGGAGGAYGGGCTCATTGTAATGGCTGGAATGGAATAAATGAAACGGATTMAAACGTGGTTTCTATATAAGGTAATTCATTGTTGTCTAGAAATGAAATTGACATCAAAACGGCTGCATTGGACATTTGACTCTGTTTATTGTGCGGCGGGTGCGGCGGCGGTTGATATCTCCCAGCTGCACTCACTCTCCCTGGAAAAAGGAAGCGTCGGCGTGACATCACAATGCTCTTCCTAGGTTATCGGAGTARGAAGGAGGAAGAGGAAGTGATAGAGTTGATAAGGGAAGCGGTATCARCGCTGCCCAAACGCACCGTCCGGCGTCTGTGTGCAAGGGGGAAGAAAGATACTGTACTCTGTACTGGCCTGTTTGTGTGCTCGGKCTCAATGGACTTTCCTCTTTTGTTGATCGCTCACAATGAACAAAGCAGAGAGAAAGAGAAAAAGGGAGAGAGTATGGCACTAAGGTTGAGGGCTTAAGTTCCTGGGAGAGAGGGGAGACACTGCGTAAGACCGTTATAATGCTGTAATAAGAATGTCATATCACCGGACGTAACATGTCTTTATTGTTATTGAAGACCTGTCTTTTATGCATAGGAGCGTACATAACACGTTCACAAACTGAAATCGGCAGTAGTTTAGCTGTACTAGTTTGTGCTTCATAAAAGAGCTTGTGTCACTTTCAGTGTCATTCAATTCACATCATGCTAATAACCTTATGACAAGGTTATGAATGTAGTACTATGTCACCAACAGAATTTCATGAGGGTCTTGCTGTAACATGGCAATCCACACTGCCAACTCAGTAGCCCTACAAAACGTAGACCCACCCAGGCCTAGTTAGCTACCCATCCATCACAAACCAATGAAACAAGAGCCTTTCAGGWCCTCCAAGAATTCCAATGCCCTCTAAAAGTTTGTGAAAAGACCCATCCCGCTGGCACAAGGAACATGTAAGGGTCATTTTGAGGCTGACACAGAAAGGAACAGTGAGATAACTGTTTGAAAGAGGCAATCTTCATTAAGATACTATTAAAGTGTCTCGAGCTGTTTTTGTTGTATTCATTTGATACATCTCCACACTTGAAACCATTAAACTTGAACGTATTTGATAAATGCTTACAATTGAAACCATAGTCTTTTATGAAGGTAGCATCTTCACAGGTCTTCTCTGCTCCCACTCTCTTTTCCCACTCCTTGCCCCTTACCATCCACTTTGTGCAGTGTCCCGATACAATACTTGACAGTGGCGCCGTTTCCTCATTTTCTTTCCTTCATCACTACTGTTCTAAAAGGACATGAAGGAAAGGACATTATTTAGAAGTACTGGGACAGAGCCCTTCCTTGTCTCACCCCTTTCTCTTAAAAATACCCTTTTATACCCGAGAGGCTTACTAATTTGCTAACTCCGCTAGTTAAATGTTAAATGTAGTTACCTTCCTTCCACACAGATATAGGCTATGCAAATAATGCCTTTTCACTTTACAGCCATGGGGAGGAGGTGGGGTTGCAGCACATCCTGTGAAATGAAGACACACACACACATGCATGCACACACACACACTAGAACACACACACACACACACACACAAGCATATGCACACATACACCATGTACACATGCATGAATGCATGTACACTCGCTCAAACACACTTAACTGACAACTGGTATGCTAAAACTGGCTTTTTCACATATACACACACATACAGAGACGTGCAAAATATACATCTACATGCACACACACACAAGTGTGGTTTTCCATACAGATTACATTTAATTAGACAGACTGATACCTAACCCTTGACCTCAGAGCTACAACAGTAGGTCAGAAATAAGTTTGAGCATTCTTTGACCGCACTGGGAAAATTCCTCAAAACTAAAATCTCACGGCCCAGTTACATCCTCTCTGTAATCCACAATCTCCCTACGACACACACGTGGGCGTGCACACGCACACAATCTCTGTACGATAGCCGCTGTACTTCCCCAGGATGCCTCTGTTTGTGCTCACGCTCCAGGGAGGGCARCTCCGCTCTACCTGCTCGTCCTGTGGTCGACTGTGTATCAAGAATGGCCCCCCACCCAAAGGACATCCAGCCAACTTGACACAACTGTGTTTAACCACATCAGGAGACCACTTTTGAGGTCTGTGAAAAAAATAATATTTTGGAGGGTATGGTTGCCCTTTAATTTCAATTGCACACATCAAGTGACTGGTGTTTGGCTGGCTGTGTTTCTGTACTGCATGCACAATAGCAGAGATTGATACAAATCATCATGATATATATTCTGCTGGGTAAGCCTACTTTGCAATTGAAGTTTTATTTGGAAAGTTTTATGAGTGTCACACCCTGGCCTTAGTATTCTTTGTTTTCTTTATTATTTTAGTTAGGTCAGGGTGTGACATGGGGAATGTATGTGTTTTTGTAGTGTCTAGGTGGTTGTATGGTTTAGGGGGTTAAATAGAGTAGATGGGTTTGTGTTTAGTATAGTTGTCTAGCTGTCTAGCTGTGTCTATGGTTGCCTGAATGGTTCTCAATCAGAGACAGATGTCATTAATTGTCTCTGATTGGGAGCCATATATAAGGCAGCCATAGGCACTAGGTTTATGTGGGTAATTGTCTATGTTGAACGTTAGTAACTTGTGTGTGTGCACTTTCGTTTATAGCTTCACGGTCGTTTGTTTTGTTTTGTTAGTTTTGTTGTAAGAGTGTTTCGTTTCGTGTTACGTATTCTTCAAAATAAAAGGAAGATGTATTTCTCACACGCTGCGCCTTGGTCTCCTTACTACGACGATCGTGACAATGAGAAAGCCTTTAGAAATTACTGTTTCTAACTGGTAACTGGTAGTGTTGAGCGATGAACTGAAATGTCAGTTATTTTTTTGGTTTTTAAACAACTAATTGACCAAAGTTGGTTCAATTATCTGAATTCCATTTCATTCAGCTTTTTTTCTGTGAGATCAATGCACACATTGCACAGTTTCTGTAGAGATAAATCAGTTCAAGCCCGAACTGTGCGATGTAGTAAGAAAATGTAGTTTCCAACAGGCCAAYATTCAACGTAGTTTAGAACAGAAAACGTGGTAATTAACTACAATSACCATAATCCATTGCGTGCCTACTTGTCCGGTATGTGTTTGTTTTTTTACACTAAAGGGATGATTTTGTCAGACAGCATAGGCAGCAGCTCTATAGACATGAGATGATGACTTGGAATKAAATAATAAATTCATCAAATAAAACAAATGTAATATACACAAGAACTGAAACATTTGATTCAAGTAATGTGAATAAATGATGGTTAATAAGTGACGAGCAGTAATGGGCGGTCTCTACCATCATGGATTTGTATGAATTGTTTTATTCTGTGTTACAGCATTCAACCCACATAATTCATAGGGATTTTAATGGTTCAAAAAAAAGATCAAAACCGACATTGAAAACCTTGATCATTTTTTCATAATCTAAACTAAAACCGAACTGA
>NC_036844.1:1054203-1058718 GCF_002910315.2 Salvelinus sp. IW2-2015 | reverse complement strand
CGAACATGAACCCCCACAAACTTTAAAAAAAGCACTAATCGCTCAGTCAAACATTATCTAACTTGGCTACGAAAAGCAGCACTAATCCGCTGCAGGTCAGCTAACTAACGTGCTAATAGCAACTAATCGCTAGCCACTGACTAAATGGCTTACACAGGCACTAAATCGCGTCAGCACTACTAACTGCTAACAGCACATAATCGCGCTCAGCACTCGACTAACTGGCTTCCACAAGCACCTAAATCGCTGGCAGCACTACTAACTGTTCTGCACGGCACTACTAACCCCTGGCTACGAAATACAACGAAAACAGCAGAGGTACGTGTCACTGTCATCCTCTATCTGGACAAACATCCCCAGTGGGACCAGCACGGTTGTTTACAATTGATGCCCCGCCGCGAGCGCAATGCAGAGCAAGACGGCGTTCCCAGAGGCGCAATGGATTTCGGAGGGCCAGGACCAGATTACGATGTCGTAATCAATGGGACGCCTCTGACTGCGGCGGTGTGGTACCTAATTATGCTACAGTATCAGCAACCCGGGACGCCCGGAAGCACGGGGCTGGAGAGTAGCTGTCGTTACCCTCGGTATGTCCGTCGTCTGCGTGGTTACCCTTGGGGTTTGGAAATTCTCCTTAATGGGGAAGGCCGTGGCCCCACCAGCCCTCCTGCCTGCCCTCAGCTTGGCAATCTCCAAATGTAGGATTCATACCGATACCCAGAAGACATGACAACCTAAAAGAGGAGAGAGGGGAGGGGTAATAGAGGGGACTATATACAAGCACGCTCGAGTATCAAACATTTGAAGAAAATGTTATTTGGTTTTAATTAACAACTATGTATTCCCGAGTATGCATGTCTTTGTTGGAAAAGACATTCCCTAAGGAGATTTCAAAGATACACGCATTCCTATAGACTGAGATACAGGTAACTGTGCAAAATATAACGGAAACCCTAACATAGTCTCCTATTAGGAATGTGGTCACCAGAACAGGCTTCAATGCGCCTTGGCAATAGATTCTACAAGTGTCTGGAACTCGTATTGGGGGATGCGACATCAATCTCTGTACATACAAGTCAGCTGGTTGGCTTTCTGTATATCCTCACATGGGTCTCTTCTATCGATTCTATGCAGGATGACCACCACCATTAATCTTCTTCCTTTCCCCCTCTGATAACCGGGTGGTGAACTCGCATCTTCTGCATGTGTCTGGCAGACAATATCCAGTGTGGATGGACGGATCACCACCTCAGCTGAACCTCGGCAAGCGGAGCTGCTCTTTCCTCCGGGAAAGGAACTGCCCGTTCACATGATCTCGCCAATCACGGTTGACAACTCCATTGTGGCTCCTCCGAGAGTGACTTAAGATACCTTGCGTGATCTGGACACCACTGCTCCGCCTCTCTCCACCTCATCCGCGCAGGTGACCCAGTTCCCTCGCTAGCGTTCATGATCATCCAAACATTCGCAGAGTACGACCCTGCTCAACAGCGGAAGCGGCGCAGGTCCTAATCCAGGCACTCTGATTATTATCCTCTGGATTACTGCAACTCGCTGTTTGGCTGGGCTCCTGCCTGTGCCATTAAACCGTACAACTCAATACCAGGAAATAAAGCAGACGCCACACCGTCATAGGTGTTAAAAATCTTTAACCCAAGTTCTCTCCGTCCCGGATATCACGCTCCTCGTATCTCACTGGTTCCAGTATGGCTCGATCAGACATAGACCATAGAGTTGCTTGCCTACGGGCCTGTGAGGGGAACGGCACCTCCGTACTTCAGGCTTGATCAGGCCCTACACCAACAAGGGCACTTGCGTTCATCCACTCTGCCATAGTGTCATCGTCTGAGGAAGTTACAGTTCCGGTCAGCCAGTCAACCTGTTCAGATGCATAATCGGCACACTGGATGAGTAGATCACGCGCCAGGTCAGCCGGAGATTCATATCACTAGCCATGACTCTCGGGAGAACACCTGAACCCCAACCTCTATAAGGAATACCTAGAATAGGATAAGTAATCTTCCTAACCCCACAATTCAGCAGTTACGACTGACTATCTCGTAAGTGCGACGTTCGCTCATCTGCGATTATCATAAGTGAATGCACATTATGTGTACGTTAGAGTAGACGCGTCTAGCTATGACTATTTAATTACAGCATGTATTATTCCTGCGATTCAATTATTTGATACGATCTCTCACATAGCTCTAGATTCACCAGCGCCCACTGGCTTCAGAGTCTCCCACAAACCCACGGTCTTACATCACTGGCCGCTAACTGAGCAACTCTACTAGCGCCTGCCTGAAGACAACGCAAAGATTATTATAGTCATACCCGAGACCCTCTTTCACATCATCGGGTCTCCTTCATTCTTCATGCGCGCATGGATATGTATAATGACAGAACAACACTGAGCATAGTTTTAATACATTGACCAAGCGTGAATGAGAGATAGATTAGATATTATCAGTTAACGCACAGGAACCTAGACCTGTTTGTTTGAAGCACTGCTTCCCATGATACTTTGTTGTCACTGCAGAGTCGGTTTCCTTTATTTTGTCAGTTACCTGTCTCGCTATTATCCACACGTTCGATATTGATGCTCCAGAGAAATTAGTAGGAGGACAGTGGTTGCCCACGTAAGGGTTGTTTACAGACAAAACACCAAAGATGTAATAAATCACAGTACGGTTAAAACTCGCCAAAAGGAAAATGAATAGACAGCTAAAGGTAGAGCATAGTGTTGTAACAGCTAGAGTCTCAGCTGAGAAAAATTATAGCTCACAGCAATTCATTTAATGCAAGCAATGATGGTCCTATCGATTTTGACAGTCCCAACAAGACCCTAATGCTATTGCAGACATGCATATATATTAACGCGCTCAGGGGGAACCGTCAATCAATAACACTGCAGGGGTTGGTGGTGTGTGGATGTACATGCAGGCTAAGACTACAGTCACCTAACGCTGTGATTAATCTACTGACTGACAGTAAGTGACTCTGAGAAATTGTGACAAAAAGGATCTGCATTATTGTTAGATGAGGCGACTAAATTGAACAATGGGACTAAAACGCCGCTGGCCTAAAACTCCCGGCTAAGATGAAGGACGGTCAACTCACAAAGCAACTTTAAAATTACTTCCTTCGAATCAACCACGCACGTCAATCAGCAGTCGCTGTCATTCACCCTAGGGAGTCATTTAGAGTGTGTGTCTCTGACCGCGCTGCAAATCACATGGCTTCTGCATCAAAAAACATGACGTGAACCAGTAAAGGCCAGAGAGGACAGTCAGTGAATAAACTGTCTAGGTGGAGAGGAGACCTCTGTCTGTCTGACAGGAACATTCATGCCTGAGACAACTGGGAATGCTGAGTTAGAGGAAATTTTCTCCCTGAGACCTGCAAAGGGCACTGGGTTGACTTTGGCTTAATGACCGCAAATACCTGGTATGGATCATTACCTTTACCTGTTCTGTTGTCAGATCGGTGCAGATGAAGGAGAGAATACGAGGAGAGAGRGGCCAGTTTAGACTATTGGGATTCTGTCTGTGACTGTGTGCGGGGGGGAGTGGGGAGCAGGATCGGGAAGAGAAAGGAAGGGGGAAGCGTTGGCTCCTCTCCTCAGGGCTTGATCAGCGTGGCTCAGTGGTAATCACACACGAGCTAATTAATTAACAAGCTGCGCAAACACACMCAGCCTGATTGAGCTKCCCTGGTAAAGAAAATAACAGGCAATCTGCGAGGACGCCTCTGACACTAAACCCCCAAAGCCCCCTCCACTACYACCACTATCACATCARCCTGGACTCAGGGGAAGACGTAACATAGTAAACAAAAYTAGTATATGTTACATTTGGTATGGTATGTATTCATTTTGGGATATTCATCATCCATTTCRTATAAGATATGTTGCGAAKTATAATTGAATGCATTCAGTTGTGCAACAGACTAGGTATTCCCCCTTTCCTTAGCTAACATGCAAAGTARCTAAAARWAGTAAARTTGCTAATTAGCAAAAATGCTAACGTTGTCCATGATGAAATTCGAACATGCAACCAAAATATCCTTTGATTTGCTAGAMGTTCGCTATATACGCGTACCCATCCACCCCGACCAACTAGCCCCATTTAGTTTTTGCCTTAATAAGTAACCTTCTGTCTAAAGGCCTTTGCAGACTGTACGTCAGATTCAGTCTTTTACAATTATTACGTCACACTGTGCGATTTTACCAAATCTTGATATCAACCTGGCCAGATTGTACAATTTGCATCAACCAAGATGGCTAAAATTGTACTGTCTGTGGGGGGGTGGGGGTTTATGTAACCATACCAAACGTAACATGTCATACTAATTTGAGTGTCCCACATTTTAATATACTATGTTACGTCTCGTCTATGAGACCAGCCTGATCCCATCCACCCAGTGGTGTGCGGGCAAGGACACATGTAGATACACAGACAGACCAGAAAGCGTAGTGGGCACACTTCTCATGTGCATGTGCAAGCACGATCACAC
>NC_036844.1:1028827-1054178 GCF_002910315.2 Salvelinus sp. IW2-2015 | reverse complement strand
AATCACACCGTCCCGTACCGCGCCTGCTCTTTGGGACATCGACTTTTCACTGGCATACACAGAGGCCTTCTCTTCTGTGGTCTTTCGTCGCCCCCTCCCCGCCTGCTCTTGCTCTCCAGTCTTTTTCGTTGGCCTGAGGGCCTACAAAGCCTCGTCTCTCTGTCAGCTCCAGAGACATAATCCACACACACACACAGTAGCTCTCCTGGAGAATCCTCGCTGGTGGTTTTGTAGAGCGTTTGCCGTTCTGCTCTCGTCCTCACTCACTGAGGCGGTGGGGCTTTGCGATGAGAGGGACCACTCTGTTTTCAAATGGCAGAGGCCCCGGCCTATCCTCAGCCTTATACCCACTGCTTCTCCCTCTGTTTTCCAAACGTTCTGTGTCCGTGGATGAGGGCCGGGTGTGTCTTCCTCACTCTCTATCTGCAAGTCTTTTTTCCCTCTGTCTACCATCTGCTTTCTTCCTCCTTGCCTCTGCATCTCGCTCTCAGCCGTTGGTCCTCATCACTCTTTTTCCTCTGGTCCTGTCTCTGTCCGGGCCTAGTGACGTTCACGTTTGTCCTTTTGCCTCGTCGCTTGCGTGCTTGTCTGCTTTCTCTCTGGGCATCTGACAAGCCCGTGGTTGCCCACCCAGTGAGGTCGCTCGTAGTTAGCAGAGTAGGATGACGATTTTCGCACCCATGCACACACCACAAGGCGTGGTGAAAGAAAAATAATGGTTCAGCGGATCTAAACTAGCCACTCCACCGACGCTAACCTCCACCTCCACACTCACGTACACTCCCGCTGCCTCCCGATCTGCAAACGAAACCAGACTGGACTCATTTATAGTCAAGTTAGCTCCCACGCTGTAAATGGAGACTCAACCTAATGCAATTAAAGAGCTTATTGGAAACCTCCGCAGCAGCATGGGAGTGAAACACTGCATTTATAATGTGAGAGCGCCCCAATCCTGCCAAGTAACATGGTCTAGGAACAGCTTACCCAACCCCCAGTCCTATCCTTCAGTCCATTGTTGGCTGGTGGAAAAATAATCTGATCCTGTATCTGTGCAGTAGGGCATTCTATCTATAACTCCCTCATCCACCTGGGACCAATTCCCACCCCCCAAAAAACAATGCTCACATAGTAATGCACACATAAGCACACACATAACTGTATGCACACTACATAACCACTAGGGCTGTCACATACGAGGCACACATGCCTACCTGTGACCAAAAAAATGTGTTTTTACGGTGCACTTAGGATTTTACCCTCCTTAGCGGCGTGCCGGGTAGGTGGCAGGGTGTGGTTACTTTTGGTGACGACTCCATTAGTCGCGCTAGCGAACTAGAACAAGTATTTAAAAGAAACGATACTGTTCTGACACACATGCAAAACAAGCAGGCATGCAACACACACACCACACAAGTTCACCGTGGGCCAGAAATGATACGAACTTGATAACACCTCAGCATGGTTTAGTCACTGAAACGGCTCAACGTTGCTCAAAGGGCTATTTTATGTGGAAGGGCGATATTGTATGGTCAGAATGCTGTGCTCGGGAACTATTTGTGGAAGTCCACACCAACTTACCTTTGGCTTGACTCTTGTAATACATCCTGTGATTGTAAAAATGGTTATTAAACCATGAGTAATGTTTGGCCACTGGGGAGACAGACCGAGATTAGGGATGTCATTGTACAATTTTTGTCATTTAGCAGGGGCTTCTTATCCCAGAGCAACTTCAGTAGTGAAGTGCATAATTTCATGTCCCCATATGATTCAAAACCCCCACAACCCTGGGGAAATGGAGAGACGAATTACGTTTATGTGACACTGTGAAAACATTGCTAAAGAACGTTGGATTAATTCCAAGACCATAGAACAAAAGGAGCCACTTTACAGTAATAAAAAAAATAAAAAATAATAATAAATAAATAAACCCTCCCCCTGGAACATCCCGGAAATTGTTTTTGGAATCGTTGCTGGACGCAAGGAAACGTGGAAATTGTTATACAACGGAAGGAATTCTCCTCGGAAAAAAAAAATGGACAAATAAGATGAATAGTAGGAACAGTAATCATGGCTGTGTTTCCAATGGCAACCCTATCTCTAATAATGTACTACTTTTTTGACCAGAGCCCATATGGGTCTCCCTGGTCAAAGGTAGTCCACTATATATACGGGGATAACGGGTGGCCATTTGGAACGCACTTATCTCTCTAACCGACAACCAAACGTTGTGGATAATAATAACATCTCGCCAGGGGAGGGATTGTCTGCCCAGTGTAACAGACAGAGGGCCTGTTTTCAACACATATCTACGTCAAGCGTTACACCACTGCGTTATTGAGTGCAGGGAAATGGCATAATAGCGCGAGCACCAGATGTGGTCGTCAAATACTTCAGGGACGCTTTAGAAGTTCCCGAGGAAGCGTTCCTTGGAGTTTTCTGATTCCCCCTCTCTCTTTCCTATCTATGGGACGTCGGAGCTTGTGTGGCTGTTGGGGGGGGAAGTTAGTAACAAGAGGAGAGAGGAAAGGAACAGTACGCGCATGATATTAGAGAAAAGGAGAGATAGGAGAGAGAGGAGGTGGGGAAGTGCAGTGGAGGGAGAAGTCCGAGAGACGAGACACCGACCTGTACGCTAAAACATACAGAGCTTTGGCGCAGCGGGCAAGGGTACAGACACAGGAGGAGGAGGCAGAAGCGAGAGGACAGCGACGGGTCGTGGGGACGCGTAGAGGAGAAAATGAGAGAGATACCCACATGCAAAATTACTACAGTTTTACTATACAATAATACAGTACTTACTATGAATTATACAGTGCATTCGAGTATGTCAGACGCCTGTCACTTTTCCCGAACATGTTATTGGGCATTACAGCCTAATTCTAAAATGGATACATTGTTTCCCCCCATGCCCCCCAATCCAATCTACCACACTATATCCCCATAATGAAACAGCAAAATCTCGTTTCGATTGGGTGTGCAATTTATAAAGGTTGTCCACAACTTAATATCACATTTACATAAGTATTCACCTTTTGACTCAGTACTTTGTTTGAAGCACCTTGGCAGGCGATTACAGCCTTCGCGTCTTCCTTAATCTTGCAGAGTCCCTCTTAAACTCTGTCAGGGTTGGATTGCGGAAGTGCTGGTTGCACCAGCTAATTTTGCAGGTCTCTTCCGAGATGGTTTCCATCGGGTTAAGTCCCGTTGTCTTGGCTGTGTGCTTAGGGTCGTTGTCCCTGTGATAAGGTGAATCCATCGCCCAGGTCTGAGGTCCTGGAGCGGCCTCTGGAGCAGGTTTTCCTCAAGGATCTCTCTGTACTTTGCTCCGTTACTTTCTCTCATCCTGACTCGTCCTCCTCAGTCCCTTGCCACTGAAAAACATCCCACAGCAATGATGCTGCCACCCCATGCTTCACCGTCAGGATGGTATTGACCAGGTCTGGCCTGGTTTTCTCCAGACGTGACCGCTTGGCCATAAGGCCAAATAGTTTCCATCTCTTGGTTTTGGTCAGACCAGAGAATCTTGTTTCTCATGGTCCTGGGAGTCATTTGGTGCCTTTTGGCAAACTCCAAGCGGGGTGTCCTGTTGCTTTTACTGGAGGGAGTGCGTTCCGTCTGGCCACTCTATCTTAAAGGCCTGAAATTGGTAGAGTGCTGCCTGAGATGGTTGTTTCCTTCTGGAAGGCTTCTCCCCATCTCATAAGAGAACTCTGTCAGACAGTGACCAACGGGTTCTTGGTCACCTCCCCAGCAAGGCCTTCTCCCCCGGCTTGCTGCATTTGGCTGGACGGCTAGCTCTAGGAAGAGTCATGGTGTTACAAACGTCTTCAATTTAAGATGATGGGAGGCCACTGTGTTTTTTGGACGACCTTCAATGCTGCAGAAATGTTTTTGGTACCCTTCCGCCAGAATCTGCTCGACCAATCCCTTTCCCAGAGCTCTATGGAGCATTCTTCTTTTCGACATCCTGGCTTGCGTTTTTGCTCTGACATGTAATTCATAGGGATTTTAATGGTTCAAAAAAAAGATCAAAACCGACATTGAAAACCTTGATCATTTTTTCATAATCTAAACTAAAACCGAACTGAACCCCCAAAAACTTTAAAAAGCACTAATCGCTCAGCACTACTAACTGGCTACACAGCACTAATCGCTCAGCACTACTAACTGGCTACATAGCACTAATCGCTCAGCACTACTAACTGGCTACACAGCACTAATCGCTCAGCACTACTAACTGGCTACACAGCACTAATCGCTCAGCACTACTAACTGGCTCCACAGCACTAATCGCTCAGCACTACTAACTGGCTCAGCACTACTAACTGGCTACACAGCACTAATCGCTCAGCACTACTAACTGGCTCAGCACTACTAACTGGCTACACAGCACTAATCGCTCAGCACTACTAACTGGTTACACAAAGTGGTAAGCACAGGCATTCCCATGCAGTTCTGTCTTCAGAAAGTTACAAGAAATACAAATCACTGATGCATTCTTTAATATTTACATGTAGGCTTTGGTTCATCACTCCAGAGAACGTGTTTCCACTGCTCCAGAGTCCAATGGCTGCGAGCTTTACACCACTCCAGCCGATGCCTGGCATTGCGCATGGTGATCTTAGCCTTGTGTGCTTGCGGCTGTTCGGCCATGGAAACCCATTTCATGAAGATCTCCCGACGAACAGTTCTTGTGCTGACTTGTTTCCAGTGGCAGTTTGGAACTCTGTAGTAACCGAGGACAGACCATTTTTACGCTCTACGATTTTCAGCGCTCGGCGGTCCCATTCTGTGAACTTGTGTGGCCTACCACTTTGTGGCTGCTCCTTTGGTTGTTAATCCTAGATGTTTCCACTTCACAATAACAGCACCTACAGTTGACCAGGAATGACCAGGTATGACAAATGGTTGCACTTTAGAGCCCTATCTGTTGTTGAATGTTTTTTATGTGCGAGGACAAATGTGCTTTAAAAAAAAGAGTTTAGGAATTACCACCTCAGCAACTGGTTTCACTACGTATTTTGGGATCTGTCAAAATTGACAATGGTTTGAAACTGTACATACAAGGAAAACTGTGCATACCTGTTGATGACCCAAACCAGGAAAACCACAACACTTCCATGTTCTGAGTTAGAGGAAATTTTCTCCCTGAGACCTGCAAAGGGCACTGGGTTGACTTTGGCTTAATGACCGCCGCAAATACCTGGTATGGATCATTACCTTTACCTATTCTGTTGTACAGATCGGTGCAGATGAAGGAAGGAGAAATACGCAGGAAGGAGGGGCCAGTTTAGACTATTGGAATGTCTGTCTGTGACTGTGTGCGGGGGGGAGTGGGGAAGCAAGGATCGGGAAGAGAAAGGCCAGGCGGGAAGCCTTGCTCCTCTCCTCAGGGCTTGATCAGCGTGGCTCAAGTGGTACATCACAGAACACGGAGCTATTACATTAACACAGCTGCGCAAACAACCCAGCCTGAATTGAGCTGCCCTGGTACAAAGAAAATAACAGGCAATTATGCGAGCGACGCCTCTGAGCACTGCTGAAACCCCAAAGCCCCTCCACTATGCCGAACCAACTATCACAATCAAGCCTGGACCTCAGGGGAAGACGTAACATAGTAAGACAATTAGTATATGTTACATTTGTAATGGTATGTGATTCATTTTGGGATATTCATCATCCATGTCGGTAATAGACAGAATGGTGGCGAAGTAATAATTGAATGCATTCAGTTGTGCAACAGAACTAGGCTAATTTTCCCCTTTCCTTAGCCTAACATCCGCAAAGTAACTAAAAGTAGAAATGATGCTAATTAGCAAAAATGCTAACGTTGTCCATGATGAAATTCGAACATGCAACCAAAATATCCTTTGATTTGCTAGAAGTTCGCTATATACGCGTACCCATCCACCCCGACCAACTAGCCCCATTTAGTTTTTGCCTTAATAAGTAACCTTCTGTCTAAAGGCCTTTGCAGACTGTACGTCAGATTCAGTCTTTTACAATTATTACGTCACACTGTGCGATTTTACCAAATCTTGATATCAACCTGGCCAGATTGTACAATTTGCATCAACCAAGATGGCTAAAATTGTACTGTCTGTGGGGGGGTGGGGGTTTATGTAACCATACCAAACGTAACATGTCATACTAATTTGAGTGTCCCACATTTTAATATACTATGTTACGTCTCGTCTATGAGACCAGCCTGATCCCATCCACCCAGTGGTGTGCGGGCAAGGACACATGTAGATACACAGACAGACCAGAAAGCGTAGTGGGCACACTTCTCATGTGCATGTGCAAGCACGATCACACAATCACACCTCCTACCCGCCTCTCTTTGGGACATCACTTTTCACTGCATACACAAGGCCTTCTCTCTCTGTGTCTTTCGTCCCCCCCTCCCCCGCCTGCTCTTTGCTCTCTCTTTTTCTTGCCAGGCCACAAAGCCCTCGTCTCTCTAGTCAGCTCCAGAGAACATATATCACACACACACACAGTAGTCTCCTGGAGAATCCCTCTGTGGGTTTGGTAGAGCGTGCCGTTCTGCTCTCTCCTCAACTCACTGAGGCGGTGGGGCTTTGCGATGAGAGGGCCACTCTGTTTTCAATGGCAGAGGCCCAGGCCTATCCTCAGCCTTATACCCACGCTTCTCCCTCTGTTTCCAAACGTCTGTGTCCCAGTGGATGAGGGCAGGGTGTGTCTTCCTCACTCTCTATCTCAGTCTTTTTCTCTGTCTACATCTGCTCTTCTTCCTCTTTCACTGCTTCTCGCTCTCCCGTTGTCTCCATCGACTCTTTTTCCTCTGTCTGTCTCTGTCCCGGCCTTAGTCGTTCGCTTTGTCCTTTTGCCTCGCTCTGCTTCTCTTGTCTGTTTCTCTCTGGGTATCTGACAAGCCATTTGGTTGCCACCTAGTGAGGTCGCTCATATTTACAGAGTAGATTACGTTTTCACACATGCACAGACCCACACACACTATGGAGGCGTGTGTGCAGAGAAAAATAATGGTTCAGGTTAAACTCAGCCACCACCGACCTACCCTCCACCTCACACACTCACGTACACTCCCCCCGCTGSCTCCGATCTGCAAACGAAACCAGATGGACTCATTTATAGTCCAATTAGCTCCAACGCTGTAAATGGAGACTCACCTMTGCAATTAAAGAGCTTTATTGAAACCTCCCAGCAGCACTGGGAGTGCAACACTGCATTTTAATGTGAGAGCCCCCAATCTGCCAGTAACCATAGATCTAGGAACAGATTACCCAAACCCCCAGTCCTATCCTTAGCCATTTTGGCTGGTGAAAAATAATCTGATCCTGTATCTGTGCAGTTAGGGCACCTTCTATCTATACTCCCTCATCCACTGGGACCATTACCCACCCCCMAAAAAACACATGCTCACTAGTATGCACACATAAGCACACACATACTGTATGCACACTACATAAACACCAATAGGGCTGTCACATACGAGCACACATGCCTACCTGTGCCAAAAAAATGTTTTAGGTGCACTTGATTTACCCTCCTTAGCGCGTGCCGGGTAGGTGGGCAGGGTGTGTACTTTTGGTGACGACTCCATTAGTTGCGCTGAGCAAACTATAACAAGTATTTAAAAGAAAACCATACTGTTCTGACACACATGCAAACAAGCACGCATGCACACACACACACACACACACAAGTTCACCGTGGGCCAGATGATGAACTTGATAACACCTCAGCATGGTTAGTCACTGAAACCTCACGTTGCTCAGGGCGATTTTATGTGAAGGGCGATATTGTATTGGTCAGAATGTTGCTCGGGACTATTGTGGAAGTCACACCACTTACTTTGGATTGACTCTTGTCAATACATCCCTGTGATTGTAATGTTATTGAGATACCATGAGTATGTTGGCCCAACTGGGAGACAGACAGAGATTAGGGATGTCATTTACATTTTGGTCATTTAGCAGGGGCTCTTATCCAGAGCAACTTACAGTAGTGAGTGCATACATTTCATGGTCCCCCRTAGGAATCAAACCCCACAACCCTGGGAAATGGAGAGACGAATTACGTTTATGTGCACTGTGAAAACATTGCTAAAGAACGTTGGATTGAATTCCAAGCAGCCATAGAACAAAGGAGCCACTTTACAGTAAAAAAAATAAAAATAATAATAAATAAATAAACATCCCCTGGAACATCCCGGAAATGTTTTGGAATCGTTGCTGGAACGCAAGGAAACGTTGGGAAATGTTATAACGGAAGGAATTCTCTCGGAAGAAAAAAACTGGACAAATAAGATGATAGAGGAACATAATCATGGCTGTGTTCCAAATGGCACCCTATTCTCTACATAATGTACTACTTTTGACCAGAGCCCTATGGGCCCTGTGGGCCCTGGTCAAAGGTAGTCCACTATATAGGGGATAGGGTGCCATTTGGAACGCACTTTATCTCTCTAACCGACAACAAACGTTGTGGGAAATAATAACATCTCGCCAGGGGAGGGATTTCTGCCCAGTGTAACAGACAGAGGGCCATGTTTCAACACATCTCACGTCAGCGTTACACCTGCGTTATTGAGTGCAGGGGAAATGGCATAAAGCTGAGAACATGTGTCGTAAATCCTTCAGGGACGCTTTAGAAGTCCCCCGAGGAAGGTTTCTTGGAGTTTTCTATTCCCCCCTCTCTCCTTCCTACTTGGGACGTGGCCAGGTGTGTGTGTGTGTGTGGGGGGGGTAGGAAAGAAGAAAGAGAAAGACAGAGGCATATGGAGAAAGACAGAGACAGAGAGAAGGAGTGTGAGTGTGAGTGAGGGGGAGTGAGAGACAGAGACAGATGTGACCCTAAACATACAGGCTTGGGGAGGGGCAAGGTACAGACACAGAGAGAGAGAGAGAGAAGGGCGGGAGAGAGAAAAAGAGAGAGCATACCCACATGAAAAATTACTACAGTTTACTATACAATAATACAGTACTTACTATAGAATTATACAGTGCATTCGAAAAGTATTCAGACGCCTTCACTTTTCCCACATTTTATTGCATTACAGCCTAATTCTAAAATGGATTACATTGTTTCCCCCCACCCCCCATCAATCTACACACTATACCCCATAATGAAAAGCAAAATCTGTTTAGATTGGTGTGCAAATTTATAAAAATTGTAAACTTAAATATCACATTTACATAAGTATTCACCTTTTACTCAGTACTTTGTTGAAGCACCTTTGGCAGCGATTACAGCCTTGAGTCTTCTTCTCTGCAGATCCTCTTAAACTCTGTCAGGTTGGATGCGGAGTGCTGGTGCACAGCTATTTTCAGGTCTCTTCAGAGATGTTCCATCGGGTTAAAGTCCGTTGTCTTGGCTGTGTGCTTAGGGTCGTTGTCCTGTTGGAAGGTGAACCATCGCCCCAGTCTGAGGTCCTGAGCGCTCTGGAGCAGGTTTTCCTCAAGGATCTCTCTGTACTTTGCTCCGTTCATCTTTCTCTCGATCCTGACTCGTCTCCCAGTCCCTGCCACTGAAAAACATCCCCACAGCATGATGCTGCCACCACCATGCTTCACCGTAGGGATGGTATTGACCAGGTTGGCCTGGTTTTCTCCAGACGTGACGCTTGGCATTCAGGCCAAATAGTTCCATCTTGGTTTTGTCAGACCAGAGAATCTTGTTTCTCATGGTCTGGGAGTATTTAGGTGCCTTTTGGCAAACTCCAAGCGGGGTGTCATGTGCCTTTTACTGAGGAGTGGCTTCCGTCTGGCCACTCTATCTTAAAGGCCTGATTGGTAGAGTGCTGCCGAGATGGTTGTCCTTCTGGAAGGTTCTCCCATCTCCATAGAGAAACTCTGTCAGAGTGACCAACGGGTTCTTGGTCACCTCCCCAGCAAGGCCCTTCTCCCCCGATTGCTCAGTTTGGCTGGACGGCTAGCTCTAGGAAGAGTCWTGGTGGTTACAAACGTCTTCAATTTAAGAATGATGGAGGCCACTGTGTTTTTGGAGACCTTCAATGCTGCAGAAATGTTTTGGTACCCTTCCCCAGATCTGCCTCGACACAATCCTTTCCCAGAGCTCTATGGACCATTCTTTCGACATCATGGCTTGGTTTTTGCTCTGACATGCACTGTCAACTGTGGGACSTTATATAGACAGGTGTGTGCCTTTCCAAATCATGTCCAATCAATTGAATTTACCACAGGTGGACTCCAATTAAGTTGTAGAAACAGCTCAAGGATGATTAATGGAAACAGGATGCACCTGAGCTCAATTTCGAGTCTCATAGCAAAGGGTCTGAATAGTGTAAATAAGGTATTTATTTTAATACATTTTCAAACATTTCTAAAAAYCTGTTTTCGCTTTGTCATTATGGGGTATTGTGTGTAGATTGATGAGAAAAAATTGTATTTACTCAATTTTAGAACAAGGCTGTAACGTAACAAAATGGGGAAAATGGGAAGGGGACTGAATACTTTCCGAGTGCACTGTATATTATACACGCTCACCCAGAGGCAGCGCTCCTAGTAGCCGGGGACTTTAATGCAGGGAAACTTAAATCAGTTTTATGAAATTTCTATCAGCATGTTAAATGTGCAACCAGAGGGAAAAGAACTCTGGACTACCTATCCTCCACACACAGAGAAGCATACAAAGCTCTCTCTCGACTTCAATTTGGCAAATCTGACCATAATTCCATCCTGCTGATTCCTGCTTACAAGCAAAAATTAAAGCAGTGGAGTGCTTTAATTCAACACCATAGTGCACTCAATGCTCATCAATAAGCTAAGGACCCTGTGTAACGGAATTCCTCCTCCTCTTCATTCGAAGAGGAGGAGTAGTGATTAGACCAAAATGCAGCGTGGTTATGTGACATAATGATTTATTAAACAAGACGAAGACGAAACGAAATACACTTGATAAACTACAAAACAAATAAACGATGTAGACAGACCTGGACACGAACTTACATATAACGTGAAGAACGCATGAAACAGGAACAGACTACATAAACCGAACGAACAAACGAAACAGTCCCGTGTGGTGCAAACAAACACAGACACAGGAGACAATCACCCACAAACAAACAGTGTGAACAGCCAACCTATATATGGTTCTCAATCAGAGGAAACGTCAAACACCTGTCCCTGATTGAGAACCATATAAGGCTAATACAAGTGACCTAAACATAGAAACACAAAACATAGAATGCCCACCCCAACTCACGCCCTGACCAACTAAACACATACAAAAATAACATAAAACAGGTCAGGAACGTGACACCCTGGGACTAAACACCTCCCTCTGCAACTGGAGCCGCTCCCAGGTGGTAAGGGTAGGTAACAACACATCCGCCACGCTGGTCCTCAACACAGGGGCCCCTCAGGGGTGCGTGCTCAGCCTCCTCCTGTACTCCCTGTTCACTCATGACTGCACGGCCAGGCACAACTCCAACACCATCCTTAAATTTGCCGATGACACAACAGTGCCTGATCACCGACAACAACGAGACAGCCGATAGGAAGGAGGTCAGAGACCTGGCCGTGTGGTGCCAGGACAACAACCTCTCCCTCAACGTGATCAAGACAAAGGAGGTGATTGTGGACTACAGGAAAAAGAGGACCAAGCATGCCCCCATTCTCATCGACGGGGCTGCAGTGGAGCAGGTTGAGAGCTTCAAGTTCCTTGGTGTCCACATCACCAACAAACTAACATGGTCCAAGCACACTATGACAGTCATGAAGAGGGCACGACAAAACCTATTCCCCCTCAGGAGACTGAAAAGGTTTGCCACGGATCCTCAGATCCTCAAAAAGATCCACAGCTGCACCATCGAGAGCATCCTGACTGGTTGCATCACTGCCTGGTATGGCAACTGCTCGGCCTCTGACCACAAGGCACTACAGAGGGTAGTGCGTATGGCCCAGTACATCACTGAGGCCAAGCTTCCTGCCATCCAGGACCTCTATACCAGGCGGTGTCAGAGGAAGGCCCTGAAAATTGTCAAAGACTCCAGCCACCCTAGTCATAGACTGTTCTCTCTGCTACCGCATGGCAAGCGGTACCGGAGCGCCAAGTCTAGGTCCAAGAGGCTTCTAAACAGCTTCTACCCCCAAGCCATAAGACTCCTGAACATCTAGTCAAATGGCTACCAAGACTATTTTCATTGCCCCCCTCCCCTCTCCGCACCACTGCCACTCTCTGTTGTCATCTATGCATAGTCACTTTAATTAACTCTAACTACATGTACACACTACCTCAACTAACCGGTGCCCCCACACATTGACTCTGTACCGGCACCCCTCTGTATATATTGTTATTTTTTACTGCTGCTCTTTAATTACTTGTTACTTTTATCTCTTATTCTTATCCGTATCTTTTGAAACTGCACTGTTGGTTAGGGGCTCGTAAGTAAGAATTTCACTGTAAGGTCTACACCTGTTGTATTCGGCGCATGTGACAAATACAATTTGATTTGATGTCCTTGTTCAGCCACAACTCTGTGAAACATAGGATATTACAGTTCTTCAGGTTTACGCTGCCTTTTTCTTTTCCCTGTCTGGGGGATTAGGTTCTGGCCCGTGTTGAGCAGTATGTCCTTCCACTCTGACTCGTTGTACCACCCATAAGTGAGAAACCAACATGCCAAGTATAGACCATATATTGTCTTCCCTACAGGTTATAGAAAAGAGCAGAATCTCTAAACTATCCGTTCAGACCCCAGTCCTGTCTACCTACAGGTATGGACATTAGCTGTTTTAGTATTTGTCCAGTAGGTTTCCTCAAGGAGAAAGCCCCCACTTGTATGTCAAAGATAATAAAACAAAAACATTAACATTGACATTAATGTCCACAAAAAACACTACAGAAATATCTATAGTAAAAAAATACTACAGTATTTAAACTACAGTAAACTGTAAATATTACAGTAGACTACAGTCAGGTCCACAACACTACAGTAAAGTCTGCAAAAATACTACAGTGAATACTATAGTATGTGGCTGGTGCTGGATTGATGCAGGAAATCTGGGGATTATGTGTGCAGTGAGCTGCATGAGAGGGCCGAGGCGGCCTGACTTGTGTGTGGCCTCTGAGGACGTGTGTTGTGTGTGTGTCCTCTTGAGGTAAAGTCAGTTAGCCGTAGAGTATAACCTACATTTGGACACTGTCAGTTGTCTGTAATAAGATGGCCATGAGGGTCAACCGTGTGTGTGTCTGTCTGAGTGTGTGTTCAGCCCTGGACAAATTGAGATTGAGCTGTGTGTCAATGCAGTGTTATGGTTTAATTTCCGCTGTATTGTAATCTTCACAGATTAAGATATATTTTGTTCCCTCGCCATACGTCTCATTTGAGAGGGCAAACTGTCCTTCTATTCCACCAAAAACCACGCTCTCCCACCCATATGACTTGTCCTACCCTCTCTGCTATCCTGGAAAATGGATTGTTCACACTGTCAATAATGCCAATCTATTAGCACCAAATTTGATGTTGTCCCGTTCAAAGGGCGTAGGCATCACTTGCACATTAGCGGGGACAACAAACTAACTCTGCCACTGTCTAATCGCGTTCACTGATGCTGGTGTTCATTCAGTTGCTGTAGTTAAGCGTTTGTACTTGAACACTGATGCTGCTGCAGATTTTAGTGGGCGTCTACAAAGTCGTTTGACAAGGATTGTGAAAGCACTGCAAAATAGAAAGTCGTACTGTTCTCAAAACTTTGAGAGATGGACAAAAACGGAGCGAAAATGAAGCAGATGGATGGAGGAGTGAGCTGATCGTTGTGGCTTCTAGCCTAACTGACTCTTTCCTTCCCCCTCTTTCTCTCTTGTAATAACTCTATCCCATCATTCGCCTAAATCTCTGGTATGGTTCGCTTCTCACGGATCAAAAACAACGCTGGCGTCTTTCACGCACCACGTCGACGGAGCGGGGTGCAAAGTTGAAAGGTAATTTCAGGTATTCCCTGATCCAGACCTCTAGTTACCAATTGTTTTGAGAATCTCTTCCTGTTGTCTGTAGCAACCATTCATGCTGCTGGGAAACATGGGGGAAGATCATCAGTCAAAATGACTGTTTGGACTTTTAGAATGAGGCTCCCGCTGGCACAAATACAACCAGACAAAACAAAGTCAAAGGCAATATTTGATTGTGTGCCTATATTCTGTTGAACATGGCATGACAACAGTGGCGGTCGGTTCCGTTTAAGATTTGATTACCTTTATTGAACCAGGCAAGTCAGTTAAGAACAAATGAAATATAAATATAGGACAAAACACACATCACAACAAGAGAGACAACACAACACTACATAAAGAGAAACCTAAGACAACAACATAGCAAGGTGTCAGGTTGTGCGCTACTGGTATAGAAGTCAGGTGCAGGAGAGCAGAGAGTTGTGATCAGGCGCACACTTTTTTTGGCAGAAGCAAAAACAGACGGACGCAACTGCGTCAAAAAACCTCCAGCCAAAGGCAAAAGTGAAAAGCGCGACAACAGTCACAATGATGCAAATGTTTAACAATTAAACATACTTCGGGTTAAACACGGTACCCGGGGAAAAACCAGCCTAGCTAGTCACACAAAACACAAAACAAAACAATTCCACAAAAAGACATGGGGGGGAACAGAGGGAATATATATGTAGTGTGATTAGGGAATGTAAACCAGGAACAATGAAAAGTGGAGCGGCGATGGCTAGAAGACCGGTGACGTTGACCACCGAACGCCACCTGAACAAGGAGAGGAGCCGACTTCGGCGGAAGTCGTGACAGTACCTCCCCTTGACGCGCGGCTACAGCAGCGCGCCGATACCGGCCTCGGGGAGACCCGGAGGGCGAGGCGCAGGGCGATCCAGCCGGAGACGGTGGAACTCCCGCAGCATTGAAGGGTCCAACACGTCCTCCACCGGAACCAGCACCTCTCCTCCGGACCGTACCCCTCCCACTCCACCAGGTATTGAAGGCCCCCCGTCCGATGCCTCGAATCCAGGATGGACTGAACGGAGTACGCCGGGGCCCCCTCGATGTCCAGAGGGGGCGGAGGAACCTCCCGTACCTCAGACTCCTAGAGCGGACCAACCACCACCGGCCTGAGGAGAGACATATGGAATGAAGGGTTAATTCGGTAATCGGGGGGAAGCTGTAACCTGTAACACACCTCATTCACTCTCCTCCACTGCAGGAGCCTCGGTCTGATTCTGATGGCCCCACAAACTGCGGACCCAGCTTCCGGCAGGGCAGGCGGAGGGGCAGGTTTCGGGTCGAGAGCCAGACCCGGGGGGGCCTCACTGCGGTGACGGTCCGCGCTGCGCCAAAAACTGTCATTTATGGCGCAGCGCGGCCCGCTGGAGGTGAACATGGGCTGCTTCCCATGTCTCCTCCGCAGTCCTGAACCAGTCGTCCACCAGTCGCCAGAACCGGCTGGTACCCCAATACACACGGGAAGGGGGAGAGGTTGGTGGAAGAGTGGAAGAGCGAGTTCTGCGCCATCTCTGCCCAGGGCACGAAAACCTGAGGTAAGGCTGATCGAGACCCCCAGACGTTCCATGAACGCCCTCCAGACTCTCGAAGTGAACTGGGGACCTCGATCAGACACTAAATCCTCAGGCACCCCGTAGTGCCGGAAGACGTGTGTAAACAAGGCYTCCGCAGTCTGTAGGGCCGTAGGGAGACCGGGCAGAGAGAGGAGATGACAGTTCTTAGAGAAACGATCCACAATGACCAGGATCGTGGTGTTTCCCTGTGAGGGAGGAAGATCGGTCAGAAAATCCACCGACAGGTGTGACCAAGGCCGTTGAGGAACGGGTAAGGGATGTAGCTTCCYTCTGGGCAGGTGTCTAGGAGCCTTACACTGGGCGCACACCGAGCAGGAGGAAACATAAACCCTCACGTCCTTTCYAAGGTAGGCCACCAGTACTTCCCACTCAGACAGTGCACCGTCCAACCGATCCCCGAATGACCAGAGGAGGGTGACGTGTGGGCCCAATAGATCAACTGGTCACGGACAGCAGACGGAACGTACAGACGCCCGACGGGACACTGGAGGGGAGCGGGCTCTGTACGTAACGCCTGCTCAATGTCCGCGTCTAGCTCCCACACGACCTGCGYTACCAGSCAGGAGGCCGGGAGTATGGGAGTCTGATCCATTGGCCGTTCCTCTGTGTCATACAGCCGGGACAGTGCGTCTGCCTTCACATTTTGGGAACCTGGTCTGTAGGACAGGGTGAACACAAAACGGGTWAMAAACATGGCCCACCTTGCCTGACGAGGATTCAGTCTCCTCGCTGCCCGGATGTACTCCATGTTGCGGTGGTCAGTCCAGATGAGGAAAGGGTGTTTAGCCCCCTCAAGCCAATGTCTCCACGCCTTCAAAGCCCTAACCACAGCCAACAGCTCCCGGTCCCCCACATCATAGTTCCGCTCCRCCGRGCTGAGCTTCTTCGAAAAGAAAACACAGGGGCGGAGCTTCGGTGGCGTGCCCCAGCGCTGAGAGAGCTTGGCTCCTATCCCAGCCTCAGACGCTTCCACCTCCACTATGAACGACAAAGAGGGATCCGGATGGGCCAGCACGGAAGCCGAGGTAAACAGAGCCCTTAGGTGCCAAAAAGCCCTGTCCGCCTCAGCCGACCACTGCAAATGTACAGGAGCCCCCTTCAGCAGTGAGGTAATGKGAGCCGCCACCTGGCCAAAACCCCGGATAAATCTCTGGTAGTAATTGACAAACCCTAAAAACCGCTGCACCTCCTTTACCGTGGTGGGAGTCGGCCAATTACGCATGGCTGAAATGCGGTCACTCTCCACTCCACCCCTGAGGTGRAAATGCGATACCCTAGGAAGGAGATGGCCTGCTGAAAGAACAGGCATTTCTCAGCCTTGACGTACAGGTCATGCTCCAACAGTCGTCCAAGCACCCTGCGCACCAGGGACACATGCTCGGCGCGTATAGCGGAGTATATCAGAATGTCATCGATATACACCACTACACCCTGCACGTGCAGGTACCTGAAAATCTCGTCTACAAAGGATTGGAAGACTGATGGAGCATTCATCAACCCGTACGGCATGACGAGGTACTCATAATGCCCTGAGGTGGTACTGACCGCCGTCTTCCACTCGTCTCCCTCCCGGATACGCACCAGGTTGTAAGCGCTCCTGAGATCCASTTTAGTGAAGAAGCGCGCCCCGTGCATTGACTCAATCGCCRTGGCGATGAGAGGTTGCGGGTAACTGTACCTCACCGTGATTTGATTAAGACCTCGATAGTCAATACACGGGCGCAGACCTCCCTCCTTCTTCTTCACAAAAAAGAAACTYGTGGAGGAGGGTGAAGTGTAGGACCAAATGTACCCCTAACGCAGGGATTCAGAGACATATGTCTCCATAGCCCCCGTCTCTGCTTGTGACAGGGGATACACATGACTYCTGGGAAGTGCGGCGTCTACCAGGAGATTTATCGCACAATCCCCCCATCGATGGGGTGATAATTGAGTCACCTTCCTTTTGGAGAAGGCGAGAGCCAAATCGGCATATTCAGGGGGGATGCACACGGTGGAAACCTGGTCTGGACTTTCCACCGTGGTAGCACCAATGGAAACCCCTACACACCTCCCCGAGCACTCTTGCGACCACCCCGTGAGAGCCCTCTGTTGCCATGAAATAGTGGGGTCATGACGAGCTAACCAGGGAAGGCCTAGTACCACGGGAAACGCAGGAGAGTCAATGAGGAAGAGACTGGTTCTCTCCTCGTGAACCCCCTGCGTCACCATGCCCAGGGAGATGGTGGCTTCCCTAAATAACCCGGACCCTAATGGTCGACTATCCAGAGCGTTGGCACCGGAGCGGGGGTGCTGGAAGCGGGAACCGACAGAGCCCTCTCTGGACGTCCGCGGGTGACCAACAGGTTATCCAACCGAATGGACAGATCCACCAGCTGGTCAAAGGTGATGGTGGCAACGCTGCAGGCCAACTTCCGACGGACATCCTCGCGCAGGCTGCATCGGTAATGGTCGATGAGGGCCMTGTCGTTCCATCCTGCTCCGGCGGCAAAGGTCCGAAATTCCAGGGTGAACTCCTGGGCGCTCCTCGTCCCCTGCCTCAGGTGGAAGAGACGTTCACCGGCGGGTGAACTCCTCGAAGTGGGCCAACGCCGCATCTCCTTCTCCCCACACGGCGTTTGCCCACTCCATGGTCTGGACAACGCAATCATCGTGGCGCCGAGATGTTGCAGCATCGCCGAGTGTTCTCGGCGCTCCTCGACCCCTCGGTCCGGGSTACCTGCTCCTGCTGACTCCATGGTTGGGTGTGGAATTCTGTCAGGTTGTGCGCTACTGGTATAGAAGTCAGGTGCAGGAGAGCAGAGAGTTGTGATCAGGCGCACACTTTATTTGGCAGAAGCAAAAACAGACGGACGCAACTGCGTCAAAAAACCTMGGCAAAAGTGAAAAGCGCGACAACAGTCACAAAGATGCAAATGCTTAACAATTAAACATACTTTGGGTTAAACACGGTACCCGGGGAAAAACCAGCCTGGCGCGTCACACAAAACAATTCCACACAAAGACATGGGGGGAACAGAGGGAATATATATGTAGTGTGATTAAGGAATGTAAACCAGGTGTGCGGGGAAACAAGACAAAACACATGGAACAATGAAAAGTGGAGCGGCGATGGCTAGAAGACCGGTGACGTCGACCACTGAACGCCGCCCGAACAAGGAGAGGAGCCGACTTCGGTGGAAGTCGTGACACAAGGCAGCAACACATGACAACAGTGGCGGTCGGTTCCGTTTAAGATTTAATTTGACCTTTATTTAACTAGGCAAGTCAGTTAAGAGCAAATTCTTATTAGCAATGACGGCCAAACCCGGACCACCTTGCGCCAATTGTGTGCCGCCCTATGGGACTCTCAATCACGGCCAGTTGTGATACAGCCTGGAATTGAACCAGGGTCTACAGTGACACCTCTAGCACTGAGATGCAGTGCTACTCGGGAGCCCAGGAGTGAGGATGATATATTTTTTTCMTAAGCATGGCGTTATTTCTATTACAGCATATTGGATGACTGTCATTTATATTCCATAAGCCCAGTTCAATGTAACATTGATAGGTTTAGGCTACTCCATTATACTCAAATTTTCCCTACACCCTTCACAAAGTTGCTACATCTAGTCCAGGGATCATCAATGAGATTCAGCCGAGGGCAATTTTTTTCTTGAGCGGATACTCGGGGGGGGCCAGAAGATGAATTTACTCTGGCTATCTACACCGTTATGAGAGCACTCTCGTCTAAGTGTGTCAGAGCGCAGAATAATTGATTMGTTTAGGAATGTGCAACACCCATTGAATATGACTGGTGTCAGTCAGTAAACGTCGGCAAAAAAACATAATTCAATTGCTGACTGCAGCACAGWTACAGTCACCAACACTCTAGATAACATGAACACAGCCTAGTGAGGTGTTCTCTCATTTGTGTCTGAAAGTAGCTAGCAAGCTAGCCAACTTTAGCCAGTTAGCTTGGGTGCTTGACTGCCGTTGTGAGGTCAGAACACTCGGATCAACGCTACTCCTTGGCCAGAGCGTCCAGTGTGCGCTTTGAACACTCCAGTAGTAAAACGCTCTGAATTTAAAAACAGACAATCTGAATATATCCACTCCAGAGTGAATTTATGAACACACACATAATTACAAATCATTTATAGACTGCAAATTGACCGCATATATAATATTTGACTAAAACATAATCATTTCGAACCTTGCTTACATTTGTATATGATCACGTCTCTCTATGAGTGGGAATACATGGGTTTCCAGATTTCCAAAATTAAAATCAATTGTAGCTGATTTCCTGGTGTTTTTACAGTCTTTTATGTCTAACGATGAACAAAAACATAGGCGGGCCAAATTCATCTGTCCAACATTAGTCCAACAGTTGCAAACTAAAGTTTCTATTGGACAAATTCAGGTATGTTTATCCCCATTTTGTTCCGTTTGCTTACGTTTATGAAACATTTTTCAACAGCATCGGCAGAATGAATACACATCTGATCACACGTAAACACAGTTCACTTTCATAGCAGCCACGGTCTATTCACGCTCTTCACGCTTCCATGGGCTCTCCTCCTTTCACCTTTTCGCTTTGCTTGTGGACTTCAATGCACAACACAGCAGCTGTATGTGACCAGGTAAAAACCACTTTCCAAGCCAAACCATATCATAACATATCATATCAACATAGCTAATAGAACTAACATGTTAGTAAACCTGCAACAATCATGCAGTAACGTTACAGTGTACAGTTAGTAAGCAGTTCAGTAAAAGATTTAGCAATACATCTGTAAAACCAAAAGCTTACCTTGACTTGGGAGAGTTCCAGTGTTGTGTTGGATAGTCATAGTCAGCCATTGAGTAGGCTAAAATAGCTAGCTAGCTGTATTTGCTAGCTAAGTATGTGAAAGTGAAAGGGGAAAAAAACTCCCCCAAAAACTACTTCCTGAATGGATTCTTCTCAGATTTTCGCCTGCCAAATCAGTTCTGTTATACTCACAGACACTATTTTAACAGTTTTGGAAACTTTAGAGTGTTTTCTATCCAAATCTACCAGTTACATGCATATCATATATTCTGGGCCCGAGAAGCAGGCAGTTTAATTTGGGCATGCATTTCATCCAAAATTCCGAATGCCGCCCCCTACCCTAGAGAAGTTAACGAGAGAATCACTGACATGATGTCAGCTGGTCCTTTTGTGGCAGGGCTGAAATGCAGTGGAAATGTTTTTTGGAGATTCAGTTCATTTGCATGGCATTTCACACAGGTGGACTTTATTTACCAAATTATGTGACTTCTGAAGGTAATTCGTTGCACCAGATCTTATTTATGGGCTTCATAGCAAAGGGGGTGAATACACATGCACACACCACTTTTCTGTTTTTTTTTATTTTAAATTTATTGAAACAATATTTTTTTTTCATTTCACTACACCAATTTGGACTATTTTGTGTATGTCCATTACAAGAAATCCAAATAAAAATCAATTTAAATTACAGGTTGTAATTWAAAAAAAATAGGAAAAACGCCAAAGGGGATGAATACTTTTGCAAGGCACTGTAGGTAGGGGTAACCTGACTATGAATAGATAATAAACAGCGAGTAGCAGCAGCATAAAAAAATTGGGGGGTCAATGCAAATTGTCCAGGTAGACATTGGATTAGCTGTTCAACAGTCTTATGGCTTGGAAGCTGTTAAGAAGCCTTTTGCCAAGAGTGTGCAAAGCTGTCATCAAGGCAATGGGTGGCTACTTTGAATAATCTCAAAAATATATTTTTATTTCTTTAACACTTTTTTAGTTACTACATGATTCCATATGAGCTATTTCATAGTTTTGATGTCATCACTATTATTCTACAATGTAGAAAATAGTAAAAATAAAGATAAACACTTGAATGAGTAAGTGTGTCCAAACCAAGACTGGTACTGTCAGTGTTCCTTTTGTCTAGCTGGGGAAGGGCAGCTTTGAGTGTAATAGAGATTGCGTCATCTGTGGATCTGTTTGGGCAGTATGCAAATTGGAGTTGGTCTAGGGTTTCTGGGATGATGGTGTTGATCTGAGCCATGATCAGCCTTTCAAAGCACTTCATGGCTACAGACGTGACTGCWATGGGTCGGTAATCATTTAGGCAGGTTACCTTGGTGTTCTTGGGAACAGGGACTATGGTGGTCTGCTTGAAACATGTAGGTATTACAGACATTTTCATTACAGTTGAAAATGTCAGTTAAGGCACTTGCCAGTTGGTCAGCGCATGCTTTGAGTACACGTCCTGGTAATCCGTCTGGCCCTGCGGCCTTGTGAATGTTGACCTGTTTAAAGGTCTTACTCACATTGGCTACGGAGCCGTGTCCGGAACAGCTGGTGCTCTCATGAATGCTTCAGTGTTGCTTGCCTCGAAGCACACATAGAAGTCATTTAGCTAATCTGGTAGGCTCGTGTCACTGGGCGGCTCGCGGCTGAGCTTCCCTTTGTAGTCCGTAATAGTTTGCAAGCCCTGCCACATCCGACAAGTATCTTAGCTGGTGTAGTAGGATTTAATCTTAGTCCTGTATTGACGCTTTGCCTGTTTGATGGTTTGTCGTAGGGCATATTGGGATTTGTTATAAGCGTCTGGGTTAGAGCCCCGCTCCTTGAAGGCGGCAGCTCTATCCTTTAGCTCAGTGCGGATGTTGCCTGTAATCCATGGCTTCTGGTTGGGGTATGTAAGTACGGTCACTGTGTTGGGACAACATCATCAATGCACTTATTGTGTGTGGGGTAGGTTGGCTAGGTGGCTAACGTAGGGTTAGGAATTAAAGTTAGGGGTTAAGGTTAGGGCTAGCTAACATGCTAGCTAAGTAGTTAAAAAGTAGTAAGTAGTTGCAAAGTTGCTAATTAAGTAATTTGTCTCTATTTCACAATCATTTGTGACAGTGGGTTGAACCGACAATATGCTGTATATCATAAGAACAAGACAGGAAAGATATTCACCCATAACAAACTTTCAATTTCAGCAACAGTGTTTGGTGTGTTTGTGAGTGTTTGTGGTGGTGTGGTCATGTGACTTTGGGGCCAAGAGATTTCCATCACTGTTCCATCATGTTTGGTAGGCTAATAATGGTGGCTGTGGTTATTTAGAGTGCCGCAAAATGTCCGTGCAATGCTAATCAGTTCCGCCAACCCAAGCTGGAGTGGAAAGACAGAGCACTTTCCCTGTTACAGCGCATGCAGAAGGAGGAAAAAGAGGAGGAACAGTGAAGGGAGAGAGGAGTTGGCAGAGATGTCTATCGAAGTAAATGCCTCTTAAATGGTTAGACTAGATGCAGGGTGAGGTAGAATACACACAGGTATGGCTTGACTGGCTGACATGTTAGGGGAAATGGGGATGCGTAGTCAGTTGTACAACAGAATGCATTCAACTGAATCAGAGAGGTGTGGAGGGCTGCCTTAATCGACATCCACGTCTTCGGGGAACAGTGGTTTAACTGTCTTGCTCAGGGGCAGAACGAAAGATTTTTACCTTGTCAGCTCTGGGATTCGACCCACCAACCTTTCAGTTACTGGCCCAACGCTCCTACGTTATTCAGTCGTGAGCCCTACAAAGAATGGTTTTAGGGAAATACTAACATACAGTATAAAAAAGTGGATATATGGGGACAGATGTATATCACTTTAAATGACTTCCCTCAATCTTTCAGACCCCCCCCACCCCAAGGCCTCTGCAGTTTTTTATGCTGAGTAATTTCCTACAGATGAATATCACATTAGATGAAATCAAATTGCATTACCTCACACTCAATGAAGTGGTTTATTTACCCAACAGACGGCCTTATCCCAGTGAAATTGGGGATGCAGACCGGCTTTGAATTATACAAGTGTGCTCATACTTTACAGCTATATTCGCTAGGAGTCACCAACATGAAAAAGTACTATATTATACTATGGTATAAATACTAGTATTCACTGTATTGTTTTTGTGGACTTTACTGTAGTATTCACTGTACTGTTGTGGACATGACTGTAGTATACAGTAGTATTTACAGTTTACTATAGTATACCTTAGTAAAAAAGCAGTAAAATATACTATAGTATTTACAATTACTGCAGTGTTTTTGCAGACTGTAGTATACTGTTGTATTTACTATATATATATTTTTTATTCTCTTTGGCATAGCAGTGGGGGCTTTTTCCTTGAGAAAACCTATTAGACACTCAAAAGCTAATATTCCGAAACCTACAGGTAGAACTAAGGTCTGAATGGATATTTAGCTTCAGCTCTTTTCTATAACCTGTAAGGGAACACAATACATTGTGTATACTTGGCATGTAGGTTTCTAACTTATGGGTGGCACAAATTGTGATATGGAGAGGGGAATGGTCAGGATATACGCAAATTAAATTAAAGACCAAACTATCAGCTATCACACCATGTAAAGGAACAACCTATTTTTCCTTCATAAAATGCAACTGACTGGATTCATGTCAACTCTGTCAGACAACATAAAAGGCATTTCATTTTTACAATTATTGTCCAACAACTGTTTAAAGGCTTTGATTGTTTAAATTATAACATTAAATTATTCAAATACGAAATACAAATCTCCAAACGTCTTTTTGTTTTGTTTGTTTTATAGTACTATTAAATGCTCTGGGGCTAATTGTGTTTGCATTTTAGCATGTTTTTCTACATTTAGAACATAAAACATTTATAAAGCAAACATGATCTATTAGGTCTAGCACAGYAAATACTTAAATTATTTAAGCATATGTTGCAGAACAGTGATTACATTTTTTTTTCGAAAAAAATTATGTTAAGGTTGGCATCCGTGACAGAGTTGACAAGAGATACTCAAAACAGACATATTTATGCCTCTAAACATAAAAGTTCAATACAAACATTTGTAAATTATGGAAAATGATTCCCCRATAAAAACAGCCTTCCACAAGCTTCCCAAAATAAATTGGGTGAATTTTGGCCCATTCCTCCTGACTTGATAGATGGCATAGGTGTACAAACAGGGTCAGGTTTGCTAGTTCCTTGCTGGAACGCTTTTTCCAGTTATGCCCAAACACATTTTCTATGGATTGAGGTCAGGCTGTGTGATCACCCCATCCAGAATACCATTTGACTTCTTCTACTCGTTAGTTCCATGTGCCACGACATACTCTGGAAGTATGCTGGATCTCGTGCTTCATTCCAGATTGGAAAGACCCATTCCGACCAATTTCACCGTCCGTCCTACTGATTCTGGATGGTCTTCAAACAATCCACATAATTTCCTACCTCATTGAATTCCACTTATGTTTTAGTAGTGCCGAACCAGTCCCTCCGCTGCAGCAAAGCACCGCCACAACATGTAGTGCTGCCAAACCCCCACGCTTCACATTTGGGATGGTGTTCTCGGCTTGCAAGCCTCCCCGTTTTCCTCCAAACATAAAATGGTCATTATGGCCAAACAGTTGCTATTTTTGTTCATCAGACCAGAGGACATTTCTCCCATGTGCAGTTGCAAACTGTAGTCTGGCTTTTTTTATGACGTTTTGGAGCATTGGCTTCTTCCTTGCTGAGCGGCCTTTCAGGTTATGTCGATATAGGACTCGTTTTACTGTGGATATAGAAACTTTTGTACCTGTTTCTCCAGCAATTGTCACAATGTGTGATTCTGTCCTACAGCTCACTCCAAAGGCTTGTTTCTTGATTGATCTGGTTTGTATTTGTCATCAGAGGTACCCGTCAATGTAATTTTCTTTATCAGGTAGCGTCCAGGCATCTGAAGGTTAAATCATCAAGTTCTGGCAAAATATTTTACCTTAGTCTCTTGTTCCAAACAATCCAACTGCACAG
>NC_036844.1:1024933-1028802 GCF_002910315.2 Salvelinus sp. IW2-2015 | reverse complement strand
CAGCAAAGCACCCCCACAACATGATGCTGCCACCCCACGCTTCACATTTGGGATGGTGTTCTTCGGCTTGCAAGCCTCCCCGTTTTCCTCAAAACATAATGGTCATTATGGCCAAACAGTGCTATTTTTGTTCATCAGACCAGAGGACATTCTCCAAAAAGTACAATCTTTCTCCCCATGTGCAGTTGCAAACTGTAGTCTGGCTTTTTTATTGACGTTTTGGAGCATTGGCTTCTTCCTTGCTGAGCGGCCTTTCAGGTTATGTCGATATAGGACTCGTTTTACTGTGGATATAGATACTTTTGTACCTGTTTCCTCCAGCATCTTCACAAGGTCCTTTGCTGTTGTTCTGGGATTGATTTGCACTTTTCACACCAAAGTACGTTCATCTCTAGGAGACAGAATACGTCTCCTTCCTGAGCGTATGACGGCTGCGTGGTCCCATCGTGTTATTACTTATTGTTTGTACAGATGAACGTGGTACCTTCAGGCGTTTGGAAATTGCTCCCAAGGATGAACCAGACTTGTTGAGGTCTACAATTTTTTCTGAGGTCTTGGCTGATTCTTTTTGATTTCCCATGATGTCAAGCAAAGAAGCACTGAGTTTGAAGGTAGGCCTACAAATACATCCACAGGTACACCTCTAATTAACTGAAATGATGTAAATTAGCCTATCAGAAGCTTCTAAAGCCATGACATAATTTCCTGGAATTTTCCAAGCTGTTTAAAGGCACAGTCAACTTAGTGTATGTAAAATTCTGACCCACTGGAATTGTGATACAGTGAATTATAAGTGAAATAATCTGTCTGTAAACAATTGTTGGAAAAATTACTTGTGTCATGCACAAGGTAGATGTCCTAACCGACTTGCCAAAACTATAGTTTGTTAACAAGAAATTTGTGGAGTGGTTGAAAAACGAGTTTTAATGATGCCAACCTAAGTGTATGTAAACTTCCGACTTCAACTGTCCTTTCTGCACACGCCACAGTCAATGTGAAACGGAGTGACTTGACACAATGCCGGCCAAACAAGATGTAGCTACAAACAAAACAAGATGTAGCTAGCTACAAAGAGTTAAATGGTTTCAGTGTGCTGTGAAGCATTCACCCATGTATACGGATAAGTGTCCAGCTACATTTTCAGACATACGTTTCTAATTTGATCAGAAAGTCATTTTTATTGCAAGTTAAAGCGTACTGTAAGTTAGCTAGCAAACGTTAGCTTGCTGGCTCGCTAGCTAATGGTATATGCATGATCGGTGTAGTAATGTTATTSAAATCAGAAAACCATTTGCGTTGGTCGTTATTGCCTAATGTTAGCTAGCTAACATGAAACCTAGTTTGTTTGCTTTAGCTACCAGCAGGTTCATGTCACAGCTATGACAATTTGTAGTAGTATAAATTGGGATTATGCCGGTTCATTGTTTAGCTAGCTAGCATKATACACGACCCATCAAATTAGCCAGCTTTTTTTTTGGGGGGGGGGGGTGATTACGGCCTTCTATTGTATTTCATGAACATGTGTACATACAATAGTGACCCGTCCACTTAGTTAGATGTGGCTGGGGGATGGTAATAGCATTTCCTTCACATGACCCATCAATTTAGACAAGTGTGTCAGGTAAGCATCATCTAATAAGGATAAAATATTTATAAAATACTTTTTTATAGAGCCCTGATGTAGAACCACCATTGATAGAAAACATTTATTTCATGGTGGTTCTACATCAGGGCTCTTCAACCCTGTTCCCGGAGAGCCACCGTCCTGTAGGTTTTTATTCCAACCCTAATCTAGCACACCTGATTCTAATAATTAGCTGGTTGATAAGCAGACGCCGCTTAGTTACAACTGGGGTGAAAACCTACAGGAGGGTAGCTCTCCAGAAACAGGGTTGGAGACCCCTGTTCTACATGGCCTTATGCCAGGGTTTCCCAAACTCGGCCCTGGGGACCCCAAGGGGTGCRCATTCTGCTTTTTGCCCTAGCACTACACAGCTGATTCWAATAATCAACTAATCATCAAGCTTTGAGCTTTTGAATCAGCCATTAACAATTTAAGTTTRTGGCACCAACCCATGCAATGGGAAAATGTAGTAATAATGTTATACACTCTTACAAAAATGGGTTCTTCAGTGGAAAGGGTTCTACAAAAATGGCAGTAATAAAGCCTCTCTTGAGAAAGCCAAACCTTGACCCAGAAAATCTAAAAAACTATCGGCCTATATCGAATCTTCCAGTCCTCTCAAAAAAAAATGTTAAAAGCTGTTGCGCAGCAACTCACTGCCTTCCTGAAGTTAAACAATGTATACGAAATGCTTCAGTCTGGTTTACGACCCCATCATAGCACTGAGACTGCACTTGTGAAGGTGGTAAATTACCTTTTAATGGCGTCAGACTGAGGCTCTGCATCTGTCCTCGTGCTCCTAGACCTTAGTGCTCCTTTTGATACCATCGATCACCACATTCTTTTGGAGAGATTGGAAACCCAAATTGGTCTACACGGACAAGTTCTGGCCTGGTTTAGATCTTATCTGTCGAAAAGATATCACTTTGTCTCTGTGGATGGTTTGTCCTCTGACAAATCAACTGTCAATTTCGGTGATCCTCAAGGCTCTGTTTTAGGACCACTATTGTTTTCACTATATATTTGACCTCTTGGTGATGTCATTCGGAAACATAATGTTGACTTTCACTGCTATGAGGATGACACACAGCTGTACATTTCGATGAAACATGGTGAAGCCCCCAAAATTTACCTCCCTGGAAGCCTGTGTTTCAGACATAAGGAAGTGGATGGCGGCAAATGTTCTACTTTTAAACTCAGACAAAGCAGAGATGCTTGTTCTAGGTCCCAAGAAACAAAGAGATCTTCTGTTGAATCTGACAATTAATCTTGATGGTTGTACATTCGTCTAAAATAAAACTGTGAAGGACCTCGGAGTTAGTCTGGACCCTGATCTCTCTTTTGACAAACATATCTAGACTGTTTCAAGGACAGCTTTTTTCCATCTACGTAACATTGCAAAAATCTGAAACTTTCTGTCCAAAAATGATGCAGAAAAAGTAATCCATGCTTTTGTCACTTCTAGGTAAGACTATTGCAATGCTCTACCTTCCGGGCTACCCGGATAAAGCACTAAATAAACTTCAGTTAGTGCTAAAAATGTCTGCTAGAATCCTGACTAGAACCATAAAATTTGATCATATTACTCCAGTGCTAGCCTCTCTACACTGGCTTCCTGTTAAGGCAAGGGCTGATTTCAAGGTTTTACTGCTAACTTACAAAGCATTACATGGGCTTGCTCCTACCTATCTTTCTAATTTGGTCCTGCTGTACATACCTACACGTATGATACGGTCACAAGATGCAGGCCTCCTTACTGTCCCTAGAATTTCTAAGCAAACAGCTGGAGGCAGGGCTTTCTCCTGTGGAGCAAAATTTTTATGGAATGGTCTGTCAATCCATGTGAGAGACGCAGACTCAGTCTTTATTCTTTATTGAAGACTCATCTCTTCAGTAGGTCCTATGATTGAGTGTAGTCTGGCCCAGGAGTGTGAAGGTGAACGGAAAGGCACTGGAGCAACGAACCGCCCTTGCTGTCTCTGCCTGGCCGGTTCCCCTCTCTCCACTGGGATTCTCTGCCTCTAACCCTATTACAGGGGGTGAGTCACTGGCTTACTGGTGCTCTTCCATGCCGTCCCTAGGAGGGGTGCGCCACTTGAGTGGGTTGAGTCACTGACGTGATCTTCCTGTCCGGGTTGGCGCCCCCCACCCCCCCTTGGTTGTGCCGTGGCGGAGATCTTTGTGGGCTATACTCGGCCTTGTCTCAGGATGGTAAGTTGGTGGTTGAAGATATCCCTCTAGTGGT
>NC_036844.1:1017530-1022095 GCF_002910315.2 Salvelinus sp. IW2-2015 | reverse complement strand
ATGGGGGCTGTGCTTTGGCAAAGTGGGTGGGGTTATATTGGGCCTTGTCCGGGGGTATCGTCAGACGAGGCCACAGTGTCAACCCTCCTGTCTCAGCCTCCAGTATTTATGCTGCAGTAGTTTACGTGTCGGGGGCTAGGGTCAATCTGTTATATCTGGAGTATTTCTCCTGTCTTATTCGGTGTCCTGTGTGAATGTAAGTTTGCATATCACATAGGCTAACTCACTTGGGGCTAATCACTGAGGAAGGTGAAACTCGAAACCTTAACCCCAACAGCCTACTGTTTTTTTTCTCGCATTATTGTGTTATTGATGTTGTGCAATAAGAATACATTTTTCTCTTCTTCCCCTTCTCTCCATCTGTGCTTGTCGGAGCGCATAGGCAAAAACAGGGGCAGGCAAACACAGGAATTCAGATGCAACTGTTTTGACCAATTTCATGGTTTTAGCTGTCACCAAAAATCCAATGTTTGAGTAAAGTGACCAGCTAGAATTTTTCACCAGCTCTCACAGTCTCACGTCAGAATTAGACGTTCATTCCATGTTTCCCAATGGTCAAAATGTCAAAGTGTTTAAGGTTAACTTTAGGCATTAACAACAAATTCTTCTTCCAACGGTAAGAAAAGATCGGGGGAAAATCATACAATTTGAGTGGGCTGTCCCATTGCTTAACAGATACCAGAAGCTGACATTGAGGAAACAGACAAGACTGTATTGTCTCACAATTTAGAGGATAAAAGTTAGAACTTCAATGGTGAGGGCACTGGAGAGCAACTCTCAATTTAGTGAATAGGCTCTTTGTGACATTTGGCTTCTTCGCCAGAACTCCGCTTCTGGAGTTGTCTCTCTCTTGAAGTGCTTGGTGGCCAGACATGGATCCTGCTGGGTTAGAGTACTGCTAAACAATGGAGTCTAACCAGATAAGAGAAGAAAGATAGTCTGCGAATTGAAGGAGGAGGGAGACACTGTTGGCCAACACTGTTGGATAAATGTTATCTCTCTCCTCTTGCTCTCTCTTCTCTCTCCTACTTTTAAACGTTCAGTGGAACAGATGTTCAAGCATGGTAACCACAAAGCACTGTAAGAGAATGCAGGGAAAACTGCCCTTCGAGAGAGTTTAGAGAGAGAGAGACATGACACTATAGGAGCAGGGGTGTCAAACCTCAAATACCCAGTGGGCCAAAATGTAAAACCTGAACAAAGTCGCGGGCAACTTGAACAAATTAAACCTTTTAATATGGAACCCAAACAAGTTTTGCTTTAACATTGAATATGGAACAAGCATCGCTATTACCATACAAATATATAATTTATAGTGGAGACATGCAAATATCGAATTTCAAATGAAAAACACATATGGCATTCATTTTATTAAATAAATAAAATAAAAAATAAAAAATGTATGCTCTTTTCTATTTGCAGCCTTCTGATTTAATACCAAATAAAACTTTTTCCAGATGCGTCGCAGCTCTCATCCCACGCGAGGGAGAACGCAAACGAAATCTTTCCCTTTTCCATCAGCTGGTCATACAGATTGGTGGCAAGATCGCATGTGCGATCAGCTACTGTGTTCCTGCTCAAGGCTCACGTTTGAAAATGCTTGCTTTTTCTCTGGGCATACGAGGTCACAAACTTTCCATCAATGCACTTTTTCACGAAACTCTCCCCTCATTAAAGGGCCGGGCTGATTTGCGATCTCTGCTGCCACTAAATAACTAGCCTTTACAGCAGCCTCACTTTGTGATGTGGCTTTTTTGAACATATTCTGTTGTGAAACTAAAACTTATTTTCATCTCTCTACTTTCTGGCTCCTTTGAGTCATGTCCATGTCCTTGTATTTGTCATGGTGTTTCGTTTCATAGTGTCGTCTAATGTTGTACCTCCTTACTTACAGCCACGTTGAACTCACAAACAAGACAAAACAGGTTTGTCTTTTACATATGTAAACAGATATTCTGCCTCCACACTTGTCCAGAAAGCTCACTGTTTTTCTGCCTTTCTTTTCGCCATTTTTGGGAAGGGATAGCGCGCTGACAGTTGTAGCGTCTATGTTGCTATGAACTACTGTCAACAGAGGAGAGGGCGGTTTCTGGTCTGTCCTGATTGGCGCGCGAAAACAACAGCAGAGCATTATGGGATTCGTAGTATTAGCGGTGAATGCGCTGTATAATACCGGCGGGCCAGCTCTAGTAAGTAAATTTGGTATTGGTCTCGCGGGCCAAATATAATTACCCGACGGGCCAGAAAATTTGGCCCGCGGGCCAGAGTTTGACACCCATGCTATAGAGTATAGACATCAATTCAATCAGTTGCAGATAAATAAACCCGCATTGTGAATGTTTATGTTTGTGTTTTAAGACAGGTGTAGTTTTTGATCTAAATCCAGTTAAAACGTATGCGAGAAGGACAGCTTGTGGGGTGTGTTGTTAATAAGAGTGGTTTAACACCTCTGATACAACCATAAACAGACGGAAGCGAGCTCTCGGTTTTCGTCTATCTGCAATTGATTGATTCTTTGTATGTACTTCTGTAGAGGTGAACCTTAAAAGAGCTTTCAGATCAAATTCAATTCAGTCCATCGTGAGTTACCTCATCCAGACAGAACTTAGACTGACACACTTCATAGAGGCAGCAGTAGCCGTAGTGGTTAGAATGTCAAAGTAAAAAAAATCTGCAGATGTGCCGTTGAGCACTAATTTACTCCAGGGTGCTGTACTCCTATGGCTGACCCTGTAAACACACACACATTTCACTGCACCTATCCTGTGTATGTGACAATATCTTACTTAGTCTTGAATATTGGGGTTACATAGACAAAGTGTTGGTGTAATTGACCAATTAAAAACGCCTTGGGAGCAAACAAGATCATCACTGTATGGGATAACTATACACACACTGTGCAAAGATGTAGCTAACAACAGGGTTCTATGTTTTTTTATTTTTTTGTTGAATTTTGTACTTCTTACCCTTGTTATATCCAATTGGTATGCCGGCCGGCCAAAACCCTCTCCCTAACCCAGATAACGCTGGGACAACTGTGCGCCGCCTCATGGGTCTCCCAATCGCAGCCGACTGCGACACACAGCCCGGGATCGAACCCGGGTCTGTAGTGACGCCTCAAGCACTGCCTTAGACCGCTGCGTCACTCGGGAAGCCCCTGAACATCTCTGGGGGCTGTGCTTTGGCAAAGTGGGTGGGGTTATATCCTGCCTGTTTGGCCTTGTCCGGGGGTATCGTCAGACAGGGCCACAGTGTCTCCCGACCCCTCCTGTCTCAGCCTCCAGTATTTATGCTGCAGTAGTTTACGTGTCGGGGCTAGGGTCAGTCTGTTATATCTGGAGTATTTCTCCTGTCTTATTCGGTGTCCTGTGTGAATGTAAGTATGCTTTCTCTAATTCTTTCTCTCTTTTTCTCTTTTTCTCTCTTTCTTTCTCTCTCTCTCTCAGAGGACCTGAGCCCTAGGACCATGCCTCAGGACTTTCTGGCCTGATGACACCTTGCTGTTCCCAGTCCACCTGGCCGTGCTGCTGCTCCAGTTTAAACTGTTCTGCCTACGGCTATGGAACCCTGACCTGTTCACCGGACGTGCTACCTGTCCCAGACATGCTGTTTTCAGACAGCAGGAGTGATAGAGATACTCTGAATGATCGGCTATGAAAAGCCAACAGAAATTTACTCCTGAGTTGCTGACCTGTTGCACCCTCGACAACCACTGTGATTATTATTATTTGACCCTGCTGGTCATCTATGAACATTTGAACATCTTGGCCATGTTCTGTTATAATCTCCACCCGGCACAGCCAGAAGAGGACTGGCCACCTCTTTCTAGGGAGTTTTTCCTAGCCACCGTGCTTCTACACTTGCATTGCTTGCTGTTTGGGCTTTTAGGCTGTGTTTCTGTACAGCACTTTGTGACATCAGCTGATGTAAGAAGGGTTTTATAAATACATTTGATTGATTGATTGATACATGGGGCGGCAGGTAGCCTAGGGGTTAGAGAGTTAGACTAGTAATCGAAAGGTTGCAAGATTGAATCCCTGAGGTGACAAGGTAAAAATAGGCCATCATTGAAAATAAGAATTTGTTCTTAACTGACTTGCCTAGTTAAATAAAGGTACAAAAAATTAATTAACATGGAACCCTAAATGTTCCCCTATGGGGACAGATGAAGAACCCTTTTAGGTTCTAGATACAATAGCACCTTTGTAAAGTCATTCCCAGTGCTATTGATATGGTATGATTCAAGAAATAAGTAATATCATCTACTGTGTGTCCAAGCAGGAATGCATGATAATGGTATTTTGATGTGCAACACCTAAACCATTTTGGGTTGACAATTAGACTATTGTTGCTATAATTTTAGTGTTAAAATACGAATTACAGATTTATTTTGTTCAATAGAGATTAATTTGCTTACATGTTGTTGTGCACAAATATCACATAGGCTAACTCACTTGGGGCTAATCACTGAGGAAGGTGAAACTCGACGGAGACCTTAACCGCCAAACAGCCTACTGTTTTTTTCATTATTGTATTTTTAAAATGGTTGTGCAATAAAAGAATAC
>NC_036844.1:1014244-1016872 GCF_002910315.2 Salvelinus sp. IW2-2015 | reverse complement strand
AGGCAAAAACAGCGGCAGGGCAAACACAGGAATTCAGATGCAACTGTTGACCAATCATGGTTTAGCTGTCACCAAAATCCAATGTTTTGAGTAAAGTGGACCTCAGCTAGAATTTTCACCAGCTCTCACAGTCTCACGTCAGAATTAGACGTTCATCCATGTTTCCCAATGGTCAAATTTCAAAGTGTTAAGGTTAACTTTAGGCATTAACAACAAATTCTTCTTCCAACGGTAAGAAAAGATCGGGGGAAATCATACAATTTGAGTGGGCTGTCCCATTGCTTAACAGATACCAGAAGCTGACATTGAGGAAACAGACAAGACTGATTGTCTCACAATTTAGAGGATAAAAAGTCAGAACTTCAATGGTGAGGGCACTGGAGAGCACTCTCAATTGAGTGAATAGGCTCTTTGTGACATTTGGCTTCTTCAGCCAGACTCCGCTTCTGGAGCTGTCTCTCTCTGAAGTGCTTGGTGGCCAGACATGGATCCTGTCTGGGGTTAGAGGACTGCTAACCAAATGGAGTCTAACCAGATAAAGAGAAAGATAGTGCGCAATGAAGGAGGGAGGGAGACACTGTTGGCCAACACTGTTGGATAACATGTTATCTCTCTCCTCTTGCTCTCTCTCTCTCTCTACTTTTAGAAAGTTCAGTGGAACAGATGTCTCAAGCAGTGGTAACCACAAAGCACTGTAGAGAATGCAGGGAAAACTGCCCTTCGAGAGAGTTTAGAGAGAGAGAGACATGGACACTATAGAGTATAGACATCAATTCAATCAGTTGCAGATAAATTAAACCCGCATTGTGAATGTTTATGTTGTGTTTTAAAGACAGGTGTAGTTTTTGATCTAATCCAGTTAAAACGTATGCGAGAAGGAACAGCTTGTGGGGTGTGTTGTTATAAAGTGGTTAACACCTCTGATACAACATAAACAGAGGAAGCGAGCTCTCGGTTTTCCTCTATCTGCAATTGATTGATTCTTTGTATGTACTTCTGTAGAGGTGAACCTTAAAGAGCTTTCAGATCAATTCAATTCAGTCCATTCGTGAGTTACCTCATCCAGACAGAACTTAGACTGACACACTTCATAGAGGCAGCAGGTAGCGTAGTGGTTAGAATGTCAAAGTAAAAAAATCTGCAGATGTGCCGTTGAGCACTAATTTACTCCAGGGGTGCTGTACTMCTATGGCTGACCCTGTAAAACAACACATTTCACTGCACCTATCCTGTGTATGTGACAATATCTTACTTAGTCTGAATATTGGGTTACATAGACAAAGTGTTGGTGTAATTGACCAATTAAAAACGCCTTGGAGCAAACAAGATCATCACTGTATGGGATAACTATACACACACTGTGCAAAGATGTAGCTAACAACARGGTTCTATGTTTTTTATTTTTTRTTGAATTTTGTACTTCTTACCTTGTTATATCCAATTGGTATGCCGGCCGGCCAAACCCTCCCCTAACCCAGATRACGCTGGGACAACTGTGCGCCGCCTCATGGGTCTCCCAATCGCAGCCGACTGCGACACAGCCCGGGATCGAACCCGGGTCTGTAGTGACGCCTCAAGCACTGCCTTAGACCGCTGCGTCACTCGGGAAGCCCCTGAAGCATCTCTGGATTACATGGCCGGTTGATGAAAGCCCTTGGGGTGGTGTATGTGTCCGTGCGTGGATGGAGGTACGGCCTGCGTCAACAAATTCCCCAAACCGGCCACGTTCCGCCATGAAGTCCCCTTCCTGTGTTTTAGGTGTCTAATTAGGGTCCTTGGCTTGGATTTTGTGTGTCGACTTTAACAAGGCAATTAGTGACGTGTCTGGACTGCCTCCCTCCTGCTACAGGAGATTTAGGGAAAGGGTTGGGGGGTGCTGGGCAGGGGGTAGTGTGTGTGTGAGGGAGAGAGTGGTGTAGGGTTGCGGGCGTGTTGGTACTAACTCCAGGAGGCAGCCATTTTTAAGGATGGTAGTACAGGGAAACAGATCCTGACTATGATTAGTCAGGATAAGAGGATTCTAAGAATAAAAAGGTTTCCATTACAACATGACAAAGTTGATGCAAACCTGTCTGTTGCAAGAGTTTAAGGGAATTAGTTTGTTGTGAGCGATATCAAACAGCACAGGTGTTTCATCTGAAATGATGTTGTGGTGAAAAAGAGTTCCCACTTGACTGTTAGAGGAAGGTGTTGTCACATTCATTTTCAGCCAATATTATTTTCTCAGTTGATCTCGACTCAAATATGAGGAWGATAAGCATTCTGTCATGTGATGTGGAATAGTCATGCAGGAATAATCCTTCACAATTCTCTATTTTTGCCATACAAGCTCTAGCCATACTGTCTTTCAAAGGTTTGGCAAATAAAGATAGTTGTTCCATGTGGCACATTGTTTGTAATATGGCACATTTTGTGAAAAAGGTGCCACATAGTTCCAAAAGTATGCAAACCATACGCAAATTATTACAATTACTATATAATTGATATGCTTAACACCCCGGCCGTCCTACAATCTAAGCTAGATGCCCTCAATCTCACACAAATTATCAAGGAACCTACCAGGTACAACCCTAAATCCGCACCCTCTTAGATATCATCCTGACCAATTTGCCGTCTAAATACACCTCT